>NW_026087521.1:25278295-25285795 GCF_022539395.1 Myiozetetes cayanensis | reverse complement strand
CTCAAATAAATCATTTTGTGGATTGAATCAAGCATTTTTCATCCCTTTATTCAGCATGTAGCACACAGATTAATGGATATGCTTCAGTAACTTTGACAGTATGTGTTCACTGAACAATTGGACCACCAAACAAGGGCTTTGTTGGTCTATTCTTACATCAATGAGATACTCAAAAGAATTCCAGATTACTCCTTTCTCCAGCTCCACTCACAGGAGTTCACTCTGAGTTGTAGACATTTATCTGACATGACTGATAAATTTGGACAATTATTCTCCCTCTCTCTAGAGATCCACTTTGGCCCCCGCAACTGCAGATCAATTGAATAATATTATAAGACACAGTGTGCATGGACAGCTAGAAGAATCAGTGTAGTAAAAGAAGTTTAAAAGCTCTTCAGTCAGTTGAAAGTAGAAAGTAGAGCTGGCATCACTTTCAGTTAGGGAGGTATCTACATTTGTCAGTACAAGCTTAGGCTTTGATTTCCATAATTGCATACATAAAACTACATTCATGCAACGTGTATGAACAACTGCTACTATAATTGCACACACAGGCAGATTACCTACCCATTCTTTGTTCCTGCAGTTTCTGCATATATTTGGCAGTTATGGTCATTAGGCAGGCAGTTTTGGAAATCTGGCACGTTGCAATTATTCAAGCAATAACTCCTACCATTGAAAAACCAGAAGCATAATCTCATCCAGGATAATCAAAGGAAAAGTATCTTTCTCTTTCTGCCTCTCATCGGTTCTTAGTTGTAACACAAGAAGGAGCACATGTTGAAGCTGACCCCTAACTAGGGGTATGTATTCTAGGAGTGATCTCAAAACTAAAGGCAGAAAGGAAATTTCTGAAGCGACCACAACATAGCATTCATCAAGTGTTCACCAAGGAAGCACTCATGGCATCCCTAGGGCACAAAGGCATAAAACCTCCAATCATTTCCATATTGTAAGGATTCTGCAGGTGTTAGATTCAACTTCCGAGGCACTGAAAGACTTTGACACTATATTCATCCTTATTCTGATCACTGTAAATAGAAGTTGAATCTTAGAGGGTAATGTTAGGATGCAGTGCTTCCTTATCACACATAGCCCAACTTGAAATAGAAAATTCTGTATTAGTTCAGTGCTGGAAGGTGACCACTGAGTTTAAATGTAGCACAAAGGCAGTTCTTCCTGGAAGAGTTATATTCTACCATCATTTCATCCTCAGGCAATAGGTTTGTGGATGCATGTTTTGTGGTGCATGTGTTTTCGTACATATACCTGCAAGGGAGAAAAATCAGCCTGTATCCAGTATATGATAAATCTAGTCCTTTGATACAATTGAAGTAGCTTATTTCAAATTTTAAGGACTTATTGCCAACCTTCTCAAACTTTCTCTGCTTTCTTCCAAGAGTTCTGGAAAATTTGCTAGACATACCGACCTATAGAGCTCCTTGTCCCTCATGTACCCGCTGAAAGTAGTCCTTTCCGGAGGCACCTTGTCTGCTTGCAGAAGCTCCTTTTGTTCTGAGGAAGCTCTTATTTACTACAGATTTCTGAAAATCCTCGTGTATAGTAAGGTCTTAAAATAAAACCATGAACACCACAGACATTTAAAAGATGTTTAGAAAATAGATGCAGGATAGATCTAGAGAAAACTTTTGAGAAAGAAGTCTCATAATATATGTGAAGATTAGCAAACAGGTTTCATTATTGTTAGTAGTAGTAGTTAGTAGTAATAGCCGTAGCAGTTGGAAGGACGAAGCATGGAAGCAAGACTTTACTAAATGTCTCTGTAATGGAGAAGCTCTACGTTATCTATTTGGTCTGTATATGTCCTCTGGAGCAGCAGAGGCTGCTGCTTCTGTTTCAGGAGGCAGGTGTGGGTTCATGGAGAGCAGTGATTGCAACAGAGGCCACAACTGTCCACTAACACCATCTGGCACCGTGTGTTTTTTACCCTGCCACCTGATAATCAAGCTGTATCTACTTTGATTGTGTTTTCCAGTGCATAATTAAAAAAAGGTACCATACTCCATAAAATATATTTACAGTCAGCTCACAGATAGCAGAGTATGCCTTATTTTCCTTCAGGGGAAGGGGAGTTAAAGAGAAGATTAATTCAATGAAAGGACGGGGGCTTTTAAATAAATAAATTTATGTGAAGGAATGGATGTTCTCTATTAGTTCAAAAGGACATGGTATCTTTTCCAGCCGTGGTACATTTAATTTTAAAGACCTTATGTTAAAAAGCTTTTATACAAATATTTGCAGAACTGAAGCCAATGTCCTTATAAAAAGGAGTTTTAAGTAAAAAAAAAAAAAAAAAAAAATAGATCCCCATAGCACTTAAGAGTTTTAGCATCTTGATTCTTAATTTTTCCCAAATTCCCAAGCTTCCCAACTGAGTGTGGGAAAAGTTTGGAGCTCTGTTTTTCCGAAGTATCTAGGAACTAGAATAACAACTGGTCAGTACCTGAGACTCCTGTTAGTTAGAATCTTAGATTCCGAGAGTATCCTGAGTTGGAAGAGACCCATGAGGATCACTGACTCCAAATCCTGCCCCCACATGGGGTAACCTGAAAGTTAAACCAAAAAAATTAAAACAAAGATGGGCATTGTTCAAACCCTTATTGAAGTCCAGTTGGATTCCTGGCACCATGATCACTTTCCTCAAGAGTTTATTCCTGTGTTTGACCACCTTCTCAGTGAAGAACTTTTTCATAATATCCAATCTGAATTTCTGCTTATGTAGCTTTAATCCATTCCCTCACTGGACACCATAAGGAAGAGATCAACACCTACCTCTCTGCTCCCTTCATGAAGAGGTTGTAGACAGTGATGAGATCACCCTTCAGCCTCCTCTTCTCTGAGCTGAATAAACAAAATATACTCATCTGCTCCTCATAAGTCATGTCCTCTAATCCTTTTGGCATCTTTGTTCCCCTCCTTTGGAAACGTTATAATCTATTATAGAGCCCAAAACTGCCCAGACTACTTGAGGTGAGGCTGACCCCAGTGGTACAGTCTCTTCTTTCAACCAGTTAGGTATGCTGTGCTTGACGGACCCCAGGGAACCTCACGTCCTTCTCATCTCCAGGGCACTTTGTTGACTCATATTGAGCTTATCATGAACCACACAGTTGCTGAGGGATTTCAGGCACATAAATACTTGTCTGGCCATGAGAACTGAACCAAGGACACAGAGAGAGCACTTGGCCTTGGCCTCAGCCTCTTCCTGTCACTGAGTTCTGGATGAGGGGCAGTATACTTACAAAGGCTTCCCTATCCCACACTCCTTCTGATGCCTGTCACTGCCCAGTGTGAGTCAGGACCAGAGGAAAAAGGGTAGTAGAAATAAGGGACAACTCTGGTAATGAAGATACCATGATAACTGACTTCATACCTTCTGGAAGAGAAGATTCATCAAGGTGCTGTCAACCCACTGTGCTGGGTGAAAAGAAAGCTCCTACTATTTGCATATCATTTTTGGATCAGTTACTTAAAAGGTGTTTTTAGTACTAAAATGTAAAAAGTAAAGGTATTGTAATAGATCATGATATTTAAATACAACTGGTTGAATCTTTCATGGATAGCTCATTGGCTAATAATCACATTTCCCTAAAATAAGAATTTCTTATGTAAGTAAGGGTAGGAGATTTTGACTGTCTTCAACATCTGTGAGTTGCATAAAGCTCTGAATGTCACTCTCCTGTATTTCCATTTGTAAAATGACTTTGCCTGGAGTTTTTACAGAAGGATGTTCATTTACAGATGAGAGTCCAATGATATAATGGTTCTTTGCCTTGCATTCAAAAGGTTCTCTTTGTGGACGATATTCATGGATTAATTTCTGAAATTAGTAGTTTTATGGCAAACATTTTAGAGTGCAATGGAGAATCATATTCAGGATTCTTTTGCAAAAAACTGAAAAGAAACATTTCAGCAACTCTCACCGTCAAGTATACTGTCTTGTAACTATATCAACATTTAGTAAACCTTTATTTTTCTGCTGTGAGTACATATAAAAATGCCCTAGGCAGTCTCATATGCTTTTTCCTACAAGCTATTAACATAAAAATGTATTTTATTCGTGAATCAAATTTGTATAATAGAAGTTTTCACCCTTATCTTAGAGTATTGCGCAATAAGGTAAGGAGAAGTTAAGTGACTTATTTACAGATATGCTATGGGCAAGTGAAACTAAAGATTTTGAATATGCACATCATAGTTACCCTTCTGCTGTTCTAGACAAAAAGAAAAAAAAAAAAGGACTGCAGAAAATTAACACTTAGTACTTTGAAAAAATGATTTTCTTAACACATTCATTTACTGAATACATCTGAGATTGAACATGCCAATATAGTCCTATAACAAAAAAATATATATATTTAAAATGTAGAAAAGAAAACATATTGGAACAGTTTTGTGCAAGGGGAAAAAAAAAAATTTAAACAGTTATTCCATTTTCCAGTTTCCAAAGGTTCTACATTAAATGAAAAACCTCACTCAGTAGCTCCTGCATTTGCCTGTTTCTGGTGTTAATTATCTTTTGTTTGCCCTTGATAATCCTGAGTTGGTATGCAGATAATGAAGGCTGCAGATTCATCTCAAAGTGTAAAAAACAATGGCATTGTCAATTCTGCATCACAACACTTTATAATTTACGAATGTTATCCACATTAAGGAGAATGCTAGACTTTTAAAATTACTTCCATGAATAGATTAAATTACAAGTATTATTACATTTCATTTTATTAAGTGCATCTTAGTAGTTATTAGGGCAAATGAACATGTTCTCTCAATTACATAATAACATTAGAACTAAAAATTATGCATTGACACTCCCAAATGCATAATACGGCATTGTATATTAATCATCCCAAACAATATTTTTGGTTTATATGAAGACAATTATTACCTATTGAAAAATAACAGTCTTACTGATTTATTGCAATTCAGCCCAAAGAATGATTTTTCATATAAAAGCCTTGATTCTTTTCTGTATAGTTAATAATTTCTATCTCTTAGAAAAAAATGTGAGGGTCTTTTAATTACTTTCTTTTATTAATCTAATTACAATAAGACAAAGTTTATCATATATTTCATTTTTAAATATCCTGGACAAGACAATGTAGCACACATTCAGCATATACCAATTAATTTAAGAGAAGATCTTTTAATTTTTGCTTTTAGGTTTTCACAAATTGTACTTATTTACATGATATAGGTTTTCAGTTACATTTTAATTCTGGTGGTCAGATATGTGGATTACCATGCCGCCTTTTATTCTAAGGAAAAGCTTTCATGTAAGTAGATTAGCATTGTTTAGAACATTGCTTAAGAATAGGAAAAGCACCTGACACTAGCATACTGACCTGAGTGGCAACACTGAACTCACTGAAGTCGTAGAAGGACTGGGACCTTGCACAGTACAAACATGTGTGGTAGCAAAGCATTTTAGACACCTGCAGAGCAATTGAAATACTTTCAGATACTTTTGCAGTATCTAATTTTTATTTGTCTGTGATATATGCATTAATTGCATTTCTTGTAATTGCATTTATTTTATTTAAATTACCTAGATAAATGTATCACTTTTTCCAGTATTTCTAAAACTTTGTGTAAATTAGATCTGGTAATGCACATATTAGTATACTGTTATTTACATTGACAGAACTGGCAAATTTTTCAGCATGATTACCTAAAGGGATAATAGTTTAATTGTTTCATTTGTTGCATTTATGCATTTATTGCATTTTGCTATTTTGAGTTGACAAACATGCTGTCAATATCATTGTCGACTTCTGTCTCTTCATAAAACATTATTACTTGCTGAACTGGTGTTTTCAGGGGGGCAGTTATTGACTCATCAGTAAAGTAACGAAAATAAGTAAGAGATTATTCTGATATTATTCATATCAGATACAGATTAACAGTCGATAAATCAGCTTTATAAGTGAATATAAATCACTCTAAATTTGTTGGTCTAAATATTACAATGTTAACATATGAGTCCTTTATCATATGAGTCTTGAACACACTGCATGATCTGTTCAATTCAGCAAGAAAAGCATATAAATGTGCAATATTACATAGTCCTAGGGAATAACAAAAAAAGCATTTTAATTTGATATATTATTGCATGGAAGTTGTGTCTGAGAATTTAAATGTCCTTTGTGTTGCTTAAAACCAACTTTTTCCTCACGTATTCTGCTCTTATGCTTCCTACCAGCTAGGGTAAAACTTATGAATGTGATCCACAGAAAGCATGTGGAAATGTTTCTAACAGTGAACATTTAGAATCAGCAAATGCTCTAATTGGTCATTTCATGGTAGTATGTAGTCACTGTAATTAGACATTGTTTATATTAGCAATGTATTGGGTAACATGAAATGACTAGGTGATCCTTTCTGGCCTAATGTTATTAACTAAACAAAGTAAGTTAGACTCTTTATCATCATTACATCGGATTAAAAATGACTGGAACTAATACATGTGCAGTTCACAAAATAACTAGCCTTCTTAGTTCCAATTAGTCCTCAATTAAATTGTATCAGCAGTGGTGTCAGACTTACAGATACATTAAATTGTCTTTGAATCTCTCTGATTCCTTTAGTTCTCCCTTGTGCCAGTAAGTAAGTTTCAGAAATGAAAGCGTTAACAGCTCCTTTGAAATTACTCCTATTTAAGAAGAAAAATCATATTACTTTCTTAATCTTTCTAATTCTATTCTCATAAGATGATCTTGGATTTGTTCCTTTAACACAGACTCTTTAATGCAGTCCTGATTTCTGTATTAATGAATTGAGAAGATGACATCAGACTCTTAGGTAAGTGCTATAAACTCAGTCATCTGATTCTTATAGTAAGATGTCATGTGTAAAAAAAAACCACAATATTTTGTCCTTTCTTACATCAATGTTTCTTTGAAAAGTAATAGTTGGGTGTTATATAGGTATCACATAAAAGACCGTGCAGTAGTTTGTAATTTACCTTTTGATCATCACAAGAAAAATTTCTACTGGGAAATGAAAGCCAAACATAATTCACTAAAATTACACTGAATGCCCTTTAATCAATACAGTTAAATCTAGAGTTTGTTGTTAAATCGATCCTCTCCTTTATAGAGATATACTGTCTTGATTGTTTTAGGGATAATTATTTCACAGGGAATTTTTACAATGATTAGTAGAAATGAGACAACAGTAAACTTGACTCGGAGCCATTGAATTACTGTGCTGAGCAGTGCATTTGTCTCTTCTAGTTTGAAGCTTACTGATATCAATACTGATTTATATCATTTCATGCAATGATGTTTTCCTGAGAGAAATGAAGTGAAGCTGATTTCATTTCAGAAATGAACAACCTCTGTGCTTGTTTTTCTTTTACAAAAGTGTCAGCTCTTGCCAATATAAATACTCACTGATGCAGACTTTTCTTTCCTACTTTTATCACTTAGGCTGATTCCTTGACATACATCACATTGAAAAAGTCAAGATAAACTTTGG
>NW_026087521.1:25238295-25273295 GCF_022539395.1 Myiozetetes cayanensis | reverse complement strand
TGCATCACACATATATTGAGACAACTTCAGAAGGGTGTATGTTACATCCATATTCAATTCATGAGATATGTTTCAATTTTTATTTAGATTTGTATAAGTGGTGAGGATCCAAACTATCACAAATAATCAGCTCAGTTCTGGTCCAAATGAATCCTGGTGGACAGCATTATTTCTGAAAAATTCCTTAGAAATTATTCTTCTTACTGAAGACGACGTAGAACTAAATCATAGTTCATCAGTATTAAAGATGAGTATATTTTACATAGCCATCCAGAAAACTCAAGAAGAATCAGTTGGAAATTCATACTGTAAAGAACTTGGTATTCAGCAGAAGTTATTCTTTTTTCCTGTTTGTTTACAAGTCCTACTGATGGATTCATGACGTGTAGAGTTGCCTGTAAAGGTATTCAAGTTGAGGTCACTAAAATATCCCCATGGTTTTTATGATTTACAGGTGGAAATTCACCTGTAAATTTTTCTAGGGAGATAGACCTACTCTTAATGGTCTTGGGTAATGTGCTGGGGAAGATCTCTGTTGAACTGACATGGGGACACAGCAGCAGACATGGAAACTGGAATTCCTATTGCACCAAGCAGTGATGAGGGGATCTGTGAGACAGTGCAGTAACTATCCATACCTCAAAACCTGAAAAACTTAATATAGATACTGATAGTTTTCTTCCTTATTTCAATATTTTATGCTCTGTCAACAGAGAGGTTGACTAGTTAATCTGAATGAGGGAAAAGCCAGAGAAAACCAGAAGATCCTCTATATAAGCTCCCAGAGGCACAAACATTATTTATGACACATCATTTAACTGAGGGAAGTAAATGCTAATAAATGCTCAAAATAAAGAGAATAGAAATGTGATTTATCACAGTCAGAAGTGATGGTTATTCATCAGAAATACCTATTTTTTCCTTTTTTTTTTTTCATTTTTCATTTACATAGTTGTTTAAGATACTTTTGATATTGGCAGCTCAGGGAGGAGCAAATGCGCACACTAAGGACTTGGATGAGTTTCTGCTATTTGAATTTGCTAGAAATTTTATGAAATAACACCATAGCTCAGGACAAGCTGATGGCATTTCACAGTCTATTTCCCCATATTCCCTAAATGCTGATTTACCAAGAATGAAATGCATGTACACATACACATACTCTGGAGCATGTGTTAAAGCTGCGCTAAACATTTTCCATGTAACTTCCAGATGGCAACATTTTGCCAGAAAGCCTGGTACTTAGAAATGATAAATAAATAAAACAAACAGAATCTTGTGTTGTAATAAGGAGACAATGGAACAGCTGCAAAGCATGGAGTAAATTCAGCTTGACTTGCTGTGAACACAGTGGCTGGATTTTACCCAAGAGATATTAACAACATTCAGATTCCTAAGGGGGACATTGTGAAGAGAAAAGAAGGGATCTCATCAGGAGGTCTGTTAGCATATTTGGAAAAATAAACACAGAAATTATGAAAAATAATATTTAAGCAGCAAAATCAGCATAGGTTGTCCTCCTGCAGTATGTTAAAAACCATGAACTTGTCTTGGGAAGAAAAAATAAGGAACAGAGTTTTGTTTTATTTTGTTTGGAGGGAGAATGAGGGAGAAGATGGAGAGAGGTCGGAGCTTGGGAAGGCAAACTGTGTGACAACAAAAGCCACAAAGCGAAGAAAAGAGAAACCGTGAAGGTAAGGAAAGCAAAAGCAAAGAGGGTGTATCAAGTGTGTTTCTAAAGGGTGCTACTCATTAAAGAAAAGATAGCCCCTCCAAGCTTCCTGAGAGATATTTATAAGGGCAAAAGTATCACATAACACAAATGCTTCTGTCATAAAAAACATTTTCAGTTCAAGCAACATTTGAGAGCAGTTCCTCACCACCAGTAGTGGTAACTAGAAGCGCAGTAGTAAGAGCTACAGTAGGTGAAACATTTCTGTCTGGTTTGCTTTACCTTTCATGGGTGGGCTGTCTTCCACTTATGGTAGTGCACATTGATTGCTCTTTGCTGAACCTGGTATAGTAATAACTCGCATTATTGGTGTCCTCTTATTACTGAAAGTGAAATATTGTGGTTTTTTCTCTTAAAAGGTGGTTCTATGTAATAAGGATGGACACCCTGATACTTATTTATGCTTTAGGCATGCAGATTTGGAAACAATGACCTGTGTAAGAATCAGTGGCAGTGATAAAAATGGAAACCAGGGATCAAACTTAGTAACTATGCATCAAGCAGCTAAAGAGCATTCCTGTATGATGATTTCCTGTTATTCAAGTGGTAGGCAGAACTTTCTGAGTTGGAAACTGTAGCAGCTTAAGAGAAAGTAAAACAGGGTCACATTAATCTGTAGTCTCGTACGTTTTCTCTCAAATGCATGAAGGAGGCTAAGTAAGAATTTCCAACACATCATCACTCTGACTTTGGCATGACTGGGTTGACATGATCAAATGACTTTTTTTTGCCTGGTATATGCTCCCCTGCTTTTTACATCCTTGATATCCCAGTTTATACATGTGCACATGCTGACTTCCTCCAGGACACCACAACCCATTGTGATAATTGCACTGCTAAAGCTACCTGCTGTGTTAAAGGTCAGCAGAAGGGCCTTAGAGGTGAAGTGGCACTTGCCTATCAAAATGCAAAATACTGGGGTGAAAGAAGTAAAACTCAACTATTATACGTTACTAAACTCGAGACATTCAAAGTCGAGTATATCATTCTCATGTACCAATACCCAGAGAAGAATGTCACAGCGTGACTCCATCCTCGTGATGGAGACTGAAAGAAGAATGAAAAATAATGCAAAGTTATCTCCTTTTTGTTAAATCTATTGTAATCTTGTGTTCTTCCTCTGCTACTGCACAGAAATAAAGACATTTTAATCCCAGGGTACAACTGAGAGAAGCCCTGATCTAATAATTGTAAAACCTCTCTATCCGATATTTTAGAACTCAGAGTACTTGTCACTTATGAATATTCATACAGACCACTAAAAGAATTATATTCTGTCTGCAGTTAGAGGAAGGAAAGGAACATGATAAATTCTAAAGAGACAGTAGTATTTTATGGAACACTTGTGAAATATTAAGGGCATACACAACAAAACTCTTGTGGGAAAATTTTTCAGGAGAGGTATAATGAACTAGTGATAACAGCATTATGAAGCAAACCTTTTAAAGGTAACAAAATACAGAAATTAACCTCAAATATTAGAAAAGTTGGAATTCTTCAAGGTAATGTGTTAATGTACATGTTCCTACAGGAGTATCCATGCTTTTCAGGTAAGATATGGAATGCAAAAGCCTGATACAAACTTTGCAAGATAAACTAGAAAACAAAGCTAAACACAAATTTTTTTATTAATAGAAGACAAGTTTTTATCTGAAGAAGGAATTTGGTTCCTGAAAGCCTGCCCTAAGGTTTACAGGTAAGGTTAGTTAAAAATATTAATTTTACATGCCCCTTAAGATTAAGTAAACTGCAGAATTCCTTGAAAGTAAAGTAATAAATGTTTAATAAAATTATTTTCAACTGTTTTCTGACAAGTCAGCACTTGTTAGAAAACAAAAGATGGCCTAATCTCATACTGGCAAGAAATGGACTTGTTCCAATGGCAGATGTACTAACCCAAGTAGATACTCAGTAAGTTTGGAAGACTGATTTTCCTCTGAAGTGGGAAACTTCTTGTGTTTACAGTATTCCCTGAAGAAATGAAAGTGACTTTTTATGAGTTCTTAAAAATAGAGGTAAGGTAGCCCTGAGACCTCTAAAACCAGAGGCTGATGGCAGCTTACCTGCTACCATGATGCTGCTGAAAGGAAGAGAGCATTCTCTCCTCCTTCATCACTCTTCCTGTTTTTCCTTCCTTTGAACTCTTCATCTGACAACACCTGTGCCCCTTGCTTCCAGAATTCTCCTGCTGATGCTGCATTGGGCTTTTTTTTACTTCTCTTCTGTTCTCATTTGACCAATGTGATGTCCATTGACAAGAAGGGTTGGAAAGAGGATCTGGGAAACCACAGGCCTGTCAACCTGACCTCAGTGTCCAGCAAGGATACAGAACAGCACAAGTCCTTTGAGGAGTGGCTGAGGGTGCTGGTGTTGTCCTTGTCTATGAGTCAACAGGAGGACCTACCTCTCAATTCTTATAAAGCTCTAAACTGAACATAACTTATCAAAAAAGTGTAGTTCCTGACCAGCAATTCAAAGTAAATTATATAATTTAATTAAATAAGTCCTATGAAGAGGGCTAAGAGAGTTGATGTTTAGCCTGGAGAAGAGGAGGTTCAGGGGAGACCTCATCACTCTCTACAACTACCTGAAAGGAGGTTGTAGCAAGATGGGGGTTGGTCTCTTCTCCCAGGCAACCAGAAGTAGGACAAAAGGAGATAGTCTTAAGCTGAGGCAGAGGACGTTTTGGTTGGACATTAGAACGAGGTTCTTCACAGAGAGAGTGATTGGGCATTGGAATGGGTTGCCAATGGAGGTGGTGGAGCCACCACCTCCTGGAGGTGTTTAAGAACAGACTGGATGTGGCACTTAGTGCCATGGTCTAGTTGACAAGGTGGTGTTGGGTCACAGATTGGACTTGATGATCTCAGAGGTCTTTTCTAAGTCAATTGATTCTGTGATTTACACATAGGTGCCCTTGCTTGCGGTCTATGAGAAACAAGGGCTGGAGCACTCTCAAGGTCTTTGACTTGACAGTGTTTCACTTTGCATGCATAATACTCTGTTCTTTTATTGACTAAATGAAACCAGACTTTTGGACACTACTGTGATGTCATGTGACTATACTCCAGCTAGTCCCATTCAGGTCATGCAGCCTCTCTGAGAGGTAGATGGACCATCAGCAGGTGTAGATGCTTGTCTGCTTAGCTGAGTCTACAGTCTGAACTGCTGAATTTTATAGACTTCTGCAGATGGAGGATGTAACTCATCTTCCTTCCAGGCAAACATCTTAATCTTAGAAGAAAATTTAAAACCTTCTACAGAGATAAAAATTAGCTGCAAAAGGAGAAATATCACAAGTTTGATGCTTTATGAAGACAGTTCAGGTATCCTGGAAGAACTCTTCTCGGGAGTTTTGTGGGAGGAACTGACATGTGGAAAGCAGTACTTCTGGCCTTCTCACTGAGAGTTATAGTATCCATTTCTGAAATGACATGAGTAGACCATTACATTTGCTTTCAGTCTCTGCTACTATTTATACTCAATAGGTAATTTTATTTCAGTATGTTTTGCATCTTCTGCCTGTGTCTGCTTTCCGCAGAAGAACTTCAATTTAAGGAATTTTATTTCCATCCTTCACTTGAAGATCTGTGATTGCCAAAGGAATGCCTCTGATCTTTCCTAAAAGTATCCATGTTGAGTTTGCTTTCATGTTGGTATCTGCCAGATGCTGTCTCCAGGACTACACTTTCCCTAGGACCTTAGTCCAGAAGATGTACAAAGAGAGCAAAAGTTTCTCTTTGTGATTCTACGAATGTTTTAGTCTATGTCACACAACTATGTCTTCCTGCATAAGGTGCTGAGACTCATATCCTGTCTTAAGTTAAACCCATGAAAACTCATTAAAAGCAATGGAGATGCATGGGAAGAAGTGAATAAGTAGTATTTAGCTCACAAAAGTGCAATCAACTGTAAGCTCAATAATCTATTGATAGAGTCATCCTGTCTTCCAAAGCATGCCAACATTTCCTATAATATGTTGTGATTGTGCTGCGCTTTCAGTAGAGGTGGGTCGTGTGTTTAAAAATGACATTTGCTTTACCATTCTGCCTAAATTGTGGATAATGTTTTAATAAATGGCATTTTTTAGAAGAAATATATTATTTGATAAAATTATTACTCAAACTGAATTCCATCAAATTGTCACAGTTGTTATGTGCTTAAAAAGCTTCTGCTCCTCTATTATTAAGTGGTAAAAGATTATAATTTGATAAAAATGAATACTAAAATGACTGATTTTTAAAAGTATGTTTCAATAAAATTCAGTATAAAAATTCAAAGCAAAATGTAAAAAAAAGATTTTCTTTTTTATTTTAAATCTACACATTTAAAAATATTTCAGTGAACAAATTAATGTTGCAATAGAAGGTACATCACCTGTGCTACATACTCCTCAGTTTCCAGCACTGTCTCATCCACTTATATGATGAGTCATGAGTCCATACTTACACAATATTTACTTCTTTACTATAATAGATACAGCATTTGCATTGTAAACATTAATATAAGTGCAAAGGAGGTTGTGATAGTAGAAAGTAAGACCTAGTACTATGCAAACCCTCTTAGTGAAGTCATTAGCTTTGGTGAGTATATAGTTCCATCTCTGGAAGAGCTTTTTTTGCAGTCATAGCTGCATAACAGTGCTTTTCTAACATGACTACTAAATATATTGCAGCTGATTGTTCCTTGACATGAATTTAACTGTAATGACCACTCCTTTTTTAACTCAGAGCAACAGGAGACTCAAAACTGCAGGGAACTCCTTTTTTTTCTTGTTCAGCTTAAAATAAAATAAAAAACTAATCAACTAACGGTCAAGAATTCTCAAAAGAGAATGGTAAGAAAACTAGAAAATAAAAAGCTTTGAAGGATTTTAAAATTAAGGACCTGAACTGCTAGTGAAAGAAGTTTGCTTGCTTATTAAATCAGCAATAACATCAACTGAATAGAAAATTAAATGAACTAAGTAAACCACAAAAAATAAGAAACAAAGAAAAGAGTAGCAATAACCCAGAAAATATGAATCATAGAATCATATAATCAGATGGGTTGGAAAGGACCACTGAGATTATCAAGTACAACCCTTGATCCACTACACCACAGTTACTAGACTATGGTACTCAGTACCACATCCAGTCTCATCTTAAAAACCTCCAGGGATGGAGAATCTACCATCTCCCTGGACAGCCCAGATGAAGCCTATCCCACCATAGCAGTCTTGGTACCATAAATTTTGCTCCATGATTAAAAAACCCCAAAATTTGTGGCACCAATACTTTAGCCACCTATTGATAAAATGGGTTTTCCTATTCCTCTCCTCATTCATACCTGCTACTGTAGGAATTGAGGTGAACACCACTTGTGCTCCTGTCCCATCAACTAATCGACCCAAAGCCTTAAAGCCCTTTTTAATTGCCAGGGTATCTCTTTTACTGATCTCATCACTGCCAACCTTTTCTACCAAAAGTGGGTAATAATCAGAGGGCCAAATTAGCTCAAGGAGTCTCCTGATAATATCACTTATGCTAGTCCCAGGAAGCCAGCAGACTTCCCTGTGGGATGGGTCCAGTCATCATACAGGGCCTTCAGTTCCCCTCAGAAGGGAATCACCAACTACAACTACTCTTCTTTTTTCTTAATAGCTGCAGTTGTGATCCATCTAATAGACGGAGTGCAACCGGGAGACCCTCCAGACAGATCTTTTTCCTGGGTGTCATTTGCCTGACTCTCTGGGTCCAGGGCCTCACACCTGTTCTTTAAGGGTACTCGGGGAGGTGATGGGCATTGTGAGGGGAGTTCTTTTACCTCTCTGACCAGGGATCTGTTTCCATTCCCTCCCATCTACTCGATTTGCTCCATCTGCTTGATGGCAGGAGGGGCAGGGCTTCTCTGACTCCAGCTGAACTTCTTTTGGAGTTGAAAGGGTGCAACTGCACTAGTCTATTTCTCTTTCACTTTCCCTAATGCTTCTTAGCCTCTCCTCTTCTTCCTTAAGCTCTGCCACTAAACAGAGCAAATCATTCAACTGACCGCACCGTACGTAGGTGTCATTCACACTGTCCTGTGGTACTAATACCAGGCTCAGACACTCCCTACAGCCAGTGACCTGGACAGCTGCATCCTTCTTGGGCGTTTCTGTCTAGGTTAGGACACTCCTGCTGGCAGCAGCAGCAATGGCTTTTGGTAGTTTTGAAACCATTACTGAATCTAGTTGAATTGGAGAGAGAAAAAAACCTCAAAACCAAAGAAACACAACAGCAACAACAAAAAAAACCAAACAAAACCCACCTCCACCACCAAAACCAACCAACCAAACAAAAAATAAACCAAACAGAACAAACCAAAAAAAAACCCAACCACCAAACAAAACCACGCATACCTACCACACAACCCACCAGCAAGAGTTGGGAGAATGGCTGTGCCCTTCCTGCTTCAGCCTGCATGAACTGCCATGCAAACTGCAAAATTCCTTCTATTAAACAAAGAAGCAAACAAATGAAAAACAAAAATAAGAAGCCAGGCATTAGTCTGATCCTGGGATGTCAACATTCCTGTGCCAGGTGTCATTCACTCCATCCAGGACAGAAGTAGTTCTTAAGAGGATCCCTTTGCTCTTTCACTTGGCATTTGCTCATGCAAGAGATCATGTAAGTGCTTCAGTATGCTGGTTGCAGTGATAGTTTGAATAAGAATTATTCAAAACAAGACCTCAGGAGTAACCAATTAGGGACGTGAGTTACTATAACTTGGGCTGCTGTGTTGCCACTACAATACTAGCTCCAGCATTATCATCACAGAAACTTAACTATACTTTTTTTTTCACTTCATGGATGAGCTGACCACACCAGATCCCAGTCAAAAGCAACATTTAACTCGAAGTACATATTTTTGTGCTTTAACAGAAGCCAAGTAAGAGGTAAATTTCAAATTACGTTTCAAAATAAAACTGCAACAGGGTATTAACAATGAAGTCTTAAGGGTATTGAGTTTATGGATAATAAATAAAAAGAAAGAATACCATTTCAATACAGTCTAAAAGGAGTTGCTCTTCACCTCCATAAAGCATAGTAAATTTCGATTTTGTAACAGAATAGGCAGCCTGAGGTCTTGATTTTATCTTATAATATGCCAGTAGGTCAGGTATCATCACTGAAAACCAAACTTGAGCTCAGGAATATAAGGATCAGACAAAGAGACATGTCAAAGTGTGCAGCTCAGCTGCTAGGAAGCAATAAAAGCACTAGAATGTAAGTGTGTGGGTTGCAACATTTTGTTGACCATGGAATGTATCCCAGTACCCATATAAGAACTTCCTGCCCATGAAACTGGTTATCATTTCCATCCCAACCTATTAACCAGCTTGTTCTGGTGACATCATAGGAGACTGAGTGATACCTGACATTTAAACACAGTGTAAGATAAAATAATACTCCTACACAGGCAACAATACATTTGGTGTCCCTGGAAAGTTATTTGAGCTGTTTAAATGATTTATTTTTCTCTTCATTCTCTAAATGTAAAATTTCATTTTAGAATTTCCAGACCACCTGAAATATAGTCCTTGAAAAAACCCCAGACAATCCCTTTCTCTCAGATTCATCTAATATACACTGAAGTAATAAAAAAAAGTATTTAATTTGCCTGAATTTTTTCTTTTAGAAATAAACAAAAACAAATATTTCAAAATGAAAACTTAAAAGCATATGTTTTGCAGCTAGTAAAATTAGTTTATCTGAGTTTTCCTTTTCTTTCCTCCTACAGAACTACTTACCAAATTTCTTTCAATTAATAAATCCTGAAGTAGTTTTTTAAAGGTAATTTACTGTTTTTGTCCATCTCCGCACATAATATCAGCAGTTATTGATCATAAAAATACTAGATTTGTGCATGTAGACTAGATACCCATCTCTTTTCTTTTCTCTTTCCATTTTTTTTTTTTTAAAGAAATTTTCCATTTTTTATACTGTAGCATTCACTTGTTCCCTACCATCTACCTGATAATGATCTTGGATTTCTGGTTCCAGTCAGACTCTGATGTTGACTATCTATTGTTAACATTATTTTTTCTTTTTTCTCTTAGTAAGTTGATCTTGAGGTAATATCTGCATTATTTCCACTAAATATATTCTCCAGATTACATTACAAGAGTTCACTGTGTTCCCCAAATAGTTATCATCTGCACAGAAAAATCTCTGACACCTTAACCTAGAGGCTAAAGTCTGACAGTAAAAAATTGTGTTTCTTTTTAGCTAAGGACTGTATTTTACGGTAAAGGACTTCTTGCTTGTTAATACAAACACAGGCCTGGTTTTAAGGTAATATTTATTTATGACTTTTTTATATCAAGGTGCTCTAAACTTCACCTATAATATGCTCCACCACTGTTCCACATTAAACTGTCTACCAGAAGGGATTGACATTAGTTATGAGAGAGAATAGCAGAAGCTCTTTAGACATATAACTACTGTGCCATTTTGATGTAATTCAGTTTAAATTTCAAACATTTCTATTTAACATAATCAAGTGGTATGAAATCTTCTTTTAAAATGGCAAGTATACAGTACCAGCTCAATTGGCACTTAGCAACGGTCCTTTTGCAATATGCACAATAGCTTCCAGCAGGGAGTTTTTTAAGGACCATCCTCTGAGAGCACAAACTCACACATGTACAATCAGGACACATCAAGGTTCTATCTCCAGCTCCCCTTGAGATGTTATTTAGCTAATGCACAAATGTTACAGCTAAGACGTTAGCCTGAAAAAAAGAACAAGCAGTTGTGTGCGGGTACACATCTTTTCTTTTTTCATTCCAGGATATCTTCATATTATAATTTCACACAAAGTAACACCTAGAGAAAGGTGTAGTATGTGATTTTTACTCAATAGGTATATTTCCACGTTTAAATGCACTGCAGCCGTCAAGTGCCCCTTCTTGAATCCTGCATTATACAGTGGCAAGGCACCACTGAGTGGGTATACAGCTGCAGTCATTACTGGATATTCTCTGGCTGGAATATCACTGGAAACATATAGCTCTATCACAGGCTGCCATAACCAGTAAATGCTGCTATGAGCATAGCTGTTCTATATCCAATGAAAAGAGAAGATTTGGCCCTGAAATCAGCTTTCCTCGAGAGAGTCAAATCCTGGCAAATAAGTCCTTGTTTCAGCTGCAAACCTCTCATACTTATTGGTTGTCTTCCAAAAACTGTGATGAACCATATAATAAGTTCAAATTTCATTAAGCCCGGGAGCAGAGGGAGTTTCTAGCATGCTGCTAAAATCATGGCTTAATGCTCTGAACCAGATGATTGCATTATAATCTCATTCTAGTTGGGCTCTTCCTTCCCTATTAGAAGGCTTTTAAATCCAAGATAGAAAGTAAGAGGGTCCCCAATGTTGAAGTCTGCAATGCTGTTATTAAATACACTGCTTAGATGTTTTGCATATGGAAAGAGATGATGACATTGATACTACTGCAGTAATGCTGTCTTGAGTGTAAGACTTCAGTACTGGCTTTAATTCTGTCCATATGGAAAGTTGCAACAGCAACGTGATAACAAAAGGTTGACAAACTTTGCATGATGACAAACTTTTTCTTCAAAGTAATAAGGAATATGACATTTTAGTATGAAAGTTTAATGACAGACTGATGGACAGATCATTCAACTTACTTTCTCCCAATCAAATGTTCTTTAGCATTAATATCTCTGAATAAAATACAGTAGAAGAAAGAAAGCAAAAATGAGCATATATTTTTAGTTAGCACAAATATATATAAGGGAAGAATAAATATTGTTGTACATGTGGGACAATGAATTAGCATTGTAATGGACTGTTTAAAGAGATGCTCTTTGCTAGTGCCTAGCCATGAAATCCATAGAAAAGACTTGAAATCCATGAAAGTAGGAATAAATTCTGATTTTGTGGGGGGGTTAAAAATTAATATATAAAATAATGTAGATATGAGTTAAGGAAAATATTAATATAGTTTTGTTTAAAAAAAAGAGAGCTTAAAAAATTCTCTAAGGCCCATAGTTTTTGTCTTAGATTTTTTTTTTTTTAAACCTACAGAAGACATTGAAACATCTTGTTTCAGTTTTGGAACAAAGTAATACATATTCTCTAAATTTTTCAGTTGAGACACTGAATCAAAGGATCAGTGATGTGCACATCTCTGACTATAAGTACTATTATAGGCTTCAGTTGGATTAGGATCCTCTTCTTAATCCGGTCTATTAAAAATGCCTATGTTCTAAATCTGCATGATTTGCCTGCTGAATAACAAAACAGAAGGCTTTTTTTTTTTTTTAAATCAAATGCAAACTATTTGACACTCCAGGGATTGGTGATAGTCTAGAATATTTCAGGCTGGCCCATTCTGACTATTCAGGCAAAGGAACAGATGACATTATAAACAATTTTTCATATGGACATCTTGAGGCCCCCAGGAAAACTTGCCATTCTTGACTCCTAGGCTCTGGTCTCAAGTATAGTGCTGGACCATGAAGTCAACATCTAAGGTCCCCAGAGTCAGATAGTTATAAAGGTTCTTTATTTAAAAGATTGATAATGAGGGTGCACAGCAGCCTGTGAGAAATTTTGATGTTTTCTGTGTCCCTGGCCACAGCAGTTTGGGAGTGATTGTCCCTCCCCACAGATGACATGTGCATAAGGCACAGCAAAAACAAGACTGACACGCTGTGGTGCAAGAGCAGAACGCCATTTTTAAACTTCTGTTAAGTGTTTTCTTTTGACCACTCTGGTTGCCTAGGTTAAAGTAGAACTGGTAAAGTCTGCTGGAGAATTTACTTATCCCAAGGACCAATATTTAAATTTCATTGTTTGTCTTCGGGGTGTTTTAAAGCACTTTTTAGTTAAAATTCCAAAGTGCAGCAGTCTACAAAAATTGGCAGATTTTCCCTTTTTTTTTTTTCTTTTAACAGAATAATTTTATAATTGCAGCAGTTAAAAACAATACTATATAACTATCTCCAAACTAATTTTTTTTGGCTATTCCATAGCTAGAAAGGGCCTAACTGATCTTAAACTATAAAAAGACTCATCTGGGCAGACAAACCTGCCTGCCAAGTTTTAGGTGGCTAGGATCCAGAGTGGATGAGATATTAAATGTGAAAACTTAATTCTTAGAGTTGAAATGCCAAACTGCAACATCAAGACCTGGTGCTATAACTTTTAAGAGAGCTGAATGGTGTAATAGGGTACATAATTATTTCACTTATGAGCAAAAAGGCCTATTACTCTTATGCAGAGCTTTAAGTAAGTTATAAGGATATTTCTTCAGAAACATATGCCAATCATTTAACCAAGAAAACTGTGCTTTTCAATTATATGTTACCATTTTCTGGACTTGCTGCCTCGTGCAAATCAACAGATTTTGAAAAATTATTGGTTATGGCCTCAAGAGATACTTCATAAACTTTTATTTACTTCTAATATATCCATTAGGGTAACATAGGCTAAATAATATTTATCTTATCTTTTTTTTTTTTATTTGTCTCTTAATCTTTCTTACATGCAGTACAGTACCTGGCAGAGTACCAAGTACCAAGAACTCAGCTTTCTCTGATGTTGGTATTCTAGCAGCTTGAACAGCGGGTTTCCTGCCAATTTAAACTTTTAGTTTTTAATGAAGAATTCAAACCAGAAAAGTTAAGCATTCCTTGGCTTTGCTCTTCAGTAGGCAGTACATTTGATTTGGCACTGTGATTGAGAAAGCTCTTTTTAAAAATCTTATGGAACCAAAACTAAAAATTCTGTTTAAATCCTTGTAGTTCTCTAAGAACATAAAATACTAAAAAAGCAATAAATAAAATTTAAAAAAATCTAAACAAATATATTTTACAACCTGGAACTTGAAGAAACAAGCTGTTCTTTTATTTCTTATTTATTAATTTTAAGCAAAATCATTCAGACCTAACTCATGAGATATTTCCCCTTTGAGAGTGATCTCGAATTTTTCTAAATATACAGTTACATAAAATATACACAGAACATTTTATTTCTATACCTGCACCATCACAGGAAGAATATTTCTAGCCTCTGAAATAACTTTGCAAAGTTCTGGGGTTTTCTGTATATTTTATGTTGAGGAGGTCCAGAAGCTTTGATCTCTGCGAGCTGGCTCAGTTTACTGCTCTCAGAAGGGGAAGAGAAGGCACGAGTGACTTAGTAATGCCATAGAGCAACATGTGAAGAAACTTACCTTCCTTCACCTCTCCTTCCATGTATACTCCAAGTTTTCTGTGCATGGGTTTGGGCCGAATGACCAAAACAGTCCATGAGTTAGGAATATCATGCCCGGTTGTGATCTTGCAGCTTCTGTCCCTAGTTGCTGACACCTGTGTGACTAATTCTGAGTCCTTTACAGAAGCTGTAGTGTTATCTGGCCATGGATCACCTATGGTGTGACCTACTGAAAATGAGCTGTCCTAGCTAGTAAACAGCTTGGTCCAGATATTAATGCAAGAGAAGGTGTTTGAGACTGTGTTTCTCTTGAGACACTGGGCTTTGTTATATTGCAGACAACAGCAAGTTCTCGGAAGCTGAGCTGCTTTGCCTCCAACAGGAGTTAGATTTTACTGTACCTTGAGAATCTGGGCTATTAGAGATATTCAAGGGTCAAATTTAAACACATGCTTACGTGCTTAACTGGCCTTGATGATGCTAGTCATATCATCTAAGGGACTTTTCTTCAAAAGGTAGTGAAGATTAATAGCTCTTATTTCTTTATTTTACAGGGGCTGGGCCCTAGTGATGATTTAACTGTGTTGTCAGTGGTTCCACACACCTTTATGTGGGAAGACTTGAAGTTCATTAAAGAAAAAAAAAAAAAAGGAAGAGAACATCACTGTTATTGAAGATGGTGAAGGGTGTAGAGGGTATGCATATGAAGAGTGGCTGAAGTCACTTGGTTTGTTCAGCCTGGAGAAAAGGAGACTGAAGAAAGACCTCATTGCAGTCTACAACTTTCTCATAAGGGGAAACGGAAGGGCAGGCACTGATTTCTCTCTCTGATGACCAGTGATAGGACCCAAGGAAAGGGCACAAAGATGTATCAGGGAAGGTTTAAGTTGGATATTAGAAAAAGGTTCTTTACCCAGAGAAGAATCAGTGGTTGGGCACCAGAAGAGTCACCCCAGGGAAGTGGCTGTGGCACCAAGCCTGACAGTTCAAGAAGCATTTGGACAATGCACTCAGGCACATGGTGGGATTCCTGGGGTTTTCCTACAGACAGGAGCTGGATTTGATGATCCTTGTAGGTCCTTTCCAACTGAGGTGTTCTGTGATTCTATGATTCACTGTAACTGCAACATCACTGTAGCACCATATTAACCAACCTAGACAATCATGCATACTTCTAACAGAGCTTAGTCTTCTTTGGAGCCATGGGTCCTAATTAACAACTATCTGCTGCTGTGATTTCTAGATATTTTGAATTAAAACTGTATATAGGTTGATTTTCAGATCCTGTGTTTTCAGACACTTCCTGTGTTGAATCAAAGCATTGAGTAGCACTAGGTACAGTTCCTTGTGTTCCGAGAAGATAAAGAGAAGCACTCAAGCTTCATGAGATAGAGTGCCACTGACTTCATCAGATTGAATAGAATTTTGACGCCCATGAAAGTCAAACACAATGAATCACCTGACGAAGTGCTGGAAATTTGGCTCAAATAGGTTCTTTGAAGAACATATAAATAAAATTTTATGCAGTGGATATTCTCTGAACAGTTAAGAGGTTCACTTCCCTTCAGATTTACCATGCTATCAGGAGTACAAAGGAGTAGTCTTTTTTGGAGGAAGAATAGAGAAACTTTATTTTCGGGAATGGACACTAAGCACAATCAGTACTTGAGAATGAGGCTGAAGGCTCTAAACTATAACTGTGCCCCCATAGAACATGACTTTATATATAGACCCCTTGGATCTACATGAATATGTAATCAGATACCATCAGATATCTGTTTTATTTTGGTTGAAATGGAACCTTCCTGCAAACCTATGAAGAAATGTATAGCTATGTACAAAGAACTGCTTCTCTGTTTAAGTCCTGCATTTGAAATTTCTCTTTATCTATGGATGAAATAAGCACAAGACTTGTCATGCAACATGGACTATGAACTCAATGCTTAAAACCAAGGTGAACAGTGCAAGAACAAGCTGAAATATTTGCTGAAGCCTTTTGTCAGCCAAACCTAGGTAATGCGCATTACAGATTTACACCACAAGGGAATAACCATTGTATATTTGAGATCATCAAAGAAAAGCATGCAGTAAGAATATTTCTGTATTAAAGTTACTTCACTGTGTAATTTTCTAACCAAATTGACATCTAGAACCTTCCAAGACAACCATGTCTCTGAAATGGCTTTTCTTCTGGAATCTTCATTTGCATCTAGCATTTCTTTAACCTGTAGTACTGAAAAGAAAAAGAGAACACAGCTGTCATTTGAGAGCTCACACCCCTCATTATGAGCTCCACTGACAGCTGTGGCTAGCTTGACTGCTCCCTCACTAATCCACAGGAAAACTAAGTTTGGCCAACCTTCCGTTCAGCATGGTTTATTCCCTCTACCTTTTCCATGCTGTCTCAAAATTCCTGACTGATGTTAAATAATCTTGAGGAGCCTGGGTTAGTTCCTCAAAAATCTACATGGGCAGAAAGGGACAAGGAGTCGATGGTAAACCAGCCACAAATACTGTTGTCTGTGGCTATAGGTCCACAGAGCAGGTTGCTTATGCAGTGAATGCCTTTGTGTTTCCTCATGCAGATGATTTGGTAGCAAATGACTAAACCCTGAGTGCAGATACATGACTCCAGAGACATTTGCTTAGTTTATGGGGTGAGGGAAAAAAGCAGAATTTATATTTCAGAACATATTAGATATTTCTGAAATACTTGATGGTACATATACTGTGTGTTTAGTGCATGCATTATGCCTAAAAGTATTCATGCATGTATATTTACTTTTATAATTTATAGACCAGTTACAACACCAAGCTCTCTTCCAGATGTCAAGAATAAAACTATATTTCACAGCTATTTTTACAATTGATAGTAAATCTGATAGACGGTGTGTGTACTGTGAAAGGTATCTGACCTTGAGCAAGAAGAAAACCCCATTGGAAGACTTCTATCTCAGAAATAAACAAGGTGTGCCTGCAAATGGTTGCTTATTTGCAGCTAAAGACAGTCTGGATCTACACTATATTCCTTTTTAAAATGAAAGATGAATGTTTAACCCAAAAGTATTTTCTTTCACAGTGAATTGACCAAGGTGTAGGGCTGGCAGTTTTTGGAAAATGCCTCACCGCAGTTCTCCAAGAAATGTACACATCAGCATTAAACAGCCACATCCGACTAAAAGACCAACATCAGGAAGAACACCAGTACTGTATTCTGCAGCTTACACCACACCATATGTTTTCACTGCCCAAAAATGTTCCACATGGCTCTCTTTCACTTGTGCCAATGATGCTTTAAAGAGCCAGAAGACTGCCAGTAAAAAAGAAACCAGTTAGCAGTACCAGAGATAATTAGAAGTTAAAGGTAGGAGAAACCCCTGCAATCACCTATGGTATTCAGCCCACAAAACCCAAGAAATTTTCCCAAGTCTATACTATGACATTAATGCATAATTGTAAAAATTAAAGAGACATGGAGTGAAAATGGTTTTGGAAGCTTTTCCTTGTCTTGCAACTCATGGTTGGGGGATTTTCTGAGCAGAAGGCAGTAGATACACCACTATAGTTAAGAAACTTCATGGTTCTTCATTTCAAGATTTTCAGTCATTCATTTAATAAGAGAGCATTTTTTGTGGTCTTTTAAATTTCTACTTGTTTTCTTCACTTCTTGTGATACAAATCAGGTTCATCAGTTGTTCTGTGTTGTCTTTCACCATACCATTTGTGACATGGAGTACCCTCCTCTTCTGCAATCTCTCTTCTTCTACTCTGGCCCATCTCTCTTACATGAAATTGTTCCACACCTAGGGTCACCACCACCACCTTATATGTAACTTTTCCTATCCTATTTTAGCCTTTTTGGGGAAGGGCTGCACACACTGTAGGTGAAATAATTACAGATTTACACAGTGGCATAAAGATAATGTTTTCTGAAATTCATGAAAAAGGGCAAAACACTGATTCACCCCCTGTGGAGCAAAAAAGAACTATTTTCACAGATAGAAATAGTCATGATAATATCTCCTTCCAAAATATCAATAAGTAGAAAACCTTATTACAGAAAAGAATATTAATCTCTTAAAAAAACCAGCTATCAGAAACAATATACAATCCTACAGTGAAAGCATAGAAAAAGCTGTATTCATAAGATCACACAACTGCACATTTATTTTTCAAAATTTCCATAGCAGCAACACAGACTCTGAGTCCAAACATTTACATTCATCTTCCATCAAATTCAATAACTTATGTTTAGAAGCAAATTCATGAGAGTTACAAGTGTTCAACCTTTGGAAAATATTTGGCCAATTCTAGAATTTAATCCTGGAAACATTAAAGCTAGCAGATGAGTCACTTTAAAGGAGGATGTCAAGCATCTAACAGCAATCATGTGGGCCTAAGTACTAATGTCAATTCATTGTTTCTATATCCCTCTGTTTGGTAGTAGCAGCTCAACCTTGAAATGGTGATGTAAGCTAAAACCCTATAATGCTCACATGAGCTTTCCAAGATATAAAAACACAGATCAACAAGGGGATGTTTTCTTCCCAGAAATAAAAAATTACATTTTTCATATAACAACTAGGTACAAAAATCATGGTGCAAGCAAACTGAGTCTAAAGGTACTTCTGTATCTCAGTGACTCCACAATCTACTAGAGCTTTACTGTTGTGCTAATTGTGATGTCACAGGAGTCTCTGGATGTGTGATCTTACAAGGATGCACTGCTCATGGCTACTGGTGCCATTCTCTCCCTTTTTCATTATCCCCAATGCTAAGATTAATTTCTAAGAATAAAATGTTTTGATTTACGATAAAAAGGTTACTTATAAAAGTTGGATACTAAATTGTTCAGTAGAATCTTTATCCTTTGATTATATAGTTGGCTGAACAAAAGCATTTTGATTCATTCTATTCCAAACTAATTCCCCATTGCAGCTGACCCAAAAGTTGACCTTTTTTTATGCTTTGTATCCCCAGGAAAACAAAAAATGCAGTGAAACTGGTTAATCATTTCATAATATATATTTCAAGCTTTTGGCTTAGAATACACAAAAACTAGAACAAAAGTCATGCAAATATATAAAGGCTTGATGTATTGTCTTTCTGGAAACCAGAGTTAAATTTTTTTTACTGTAATTTTAAATTAATTTGATCATTTGTGCAATAGAGAAGATGTGCACTATATTCTGGAGCTTTGCATTTAGCTTTAGAATTTAGCTTGAAATGTAGTGGTATAATAATTTAGGCCTAACTATTTGTTTTTTAGAATGATGCCTTAATTGCACTATTTCTTGATTTATTATCTTTTTTTTTTTTTGAAGCTATATCATATGCCATCGGTTTCTCTATATAAAAATTTAGTGTTACGTATTGTCAAGCAAACAATAAAAATGGCATAGATACCTTATTGTGTTCTTTTTAAGCTACGCTCTGCTTGCTTAATTGTTGCAATCAGTGCAACTGAAAATAGTTTCTGCATATTTTCCAAAGTTCCAAATATAAACACACTGAAAAGCAGTCCTCATGCAGAGCACATTTTAATGCTTTACACCTTTCTTTCTATAGTTAAGGAGATGGATCAAAATCTGGAGCTCTAAACATATCTTTAAACTTTCATTCATTTCAAAAAAGTGTCCTGAATTTGAGGTACAGGTTGGGTTTTTAACATCCATTTTTAACTTTAAATCAGTTCTGAAATTTCAAAATGTTTGTGTGCAAGAGAGACAAAGAAAGATAGAAAGAGGAAACTAGTACAAAAGGGAGCCTGGCTTGGCAGGAATTTCATATTCTGTTGCTACAGGAGTTTGTTTTGCAGGAAAGCAGTCAGCAAGATTAACCACATTATAAACTTCCCTGAACATACTGTAGTAAATTTTAGTATTATTCATAATCCCAGTATGGTCTTAGGTAGCGCACAACAGTTTTGTGCTGATTTTTTTCCGTTCCAAATGCTCTGTTTCTCAATACCCAATATCTGTCCAAACACCCTGATACCTAATGTGGAACAGACTGAAGGGGCAAGTTTCCCTGCACGGTTCTAAATGAAGTTGAAATGACCAAAAACTCATCTTTAACTCTATAGTTCATTCTCTTGAACTTGTGCCCTGCACAACCACAACAATGGCCCGGGGGAGGGCACCCAGTTTCCATGCATCACTTCTTCTATTCTCTGTTCCTCTTGTCCCTCAGTTCCTTGCAAACAGACACATCTTTTTCCAATCCCCAGCCTCCTTAGTCTTTTGCATCTGAGGATATCCACTATGTCATTTAGGGTAGCCTCCACACCTGTAGTGCTCAGAAAAGGCGTAGGCAGATATAGGTGGACAGAGAAACATCATGCCTTGGTGGGCCAGTAAAGTCTTTCCCATACTGGTTTCTTCTAATAAAAAGATGTGGTGGCTTGAGGTTTAGAGGTGGAAGAAGTACTTGCATTTGTGTGCATTTAGGAACATTATCTAATGGGCAAATAAATGCTATATTGAGCAATGGATATATAGAACTTCACTGTTGCCTGTATGTGTTCTTTCTGTCTATATTATATTGCTGTTTTCCAAAGGCTTTGTAAATTACGTTCACAGAGCTTTTCCAGATAAAGATCACAAATTAGTAATTTTTTCCTTTTTTTCCCCCTTTTTTTTTTGTCCTGCTTTTTTTTTTTTTTTCTTGTTCTTTTATCCAAAGCAGAAAACTTAATGTTCCTTTTGTTTGGAGGAACATATAGAACAGTAAATGAGACTAGTGGCAGTGAGATGACTTCAGATGCTTTCCTCACAGCTCCACTTAGGAGCACTGGGAACATTCCTATGCAGTTTCCTCTAGCCTACATTTTGTGAGCAGTCTTGAGAAGATGATATTGTCCCCAAATACTATAAAACTAGAAAATAAGTGAGTGGGATCCTGCCTGCCTTTGCCATGTGTGACTGTCTTAGTTTCTTTGTCTTTGTATGACACACCTCAGCCTCCTCCTTTAGTTAGGTTGGATTTTTCTGTCTCCCCTTGTTTCCACCAGAGCCCTGGTACAGCAAGTGGTATTGTGTCAATAAGCAAGCACTTTGGTGCAAAACTACTCAATCATTAGAAGGATGTGTGGCAGTGAAGATATTTTAGCTTTTACATTTTTTATCACACTAGGGCTATTTTTTCTTTCTTTCCCACTCTTATTATTAACCTTTTTATAGAAAATTGGCTTACCAAGAATTTATGAATTAGCAAGTCTATTATAATGATGAATGGTAATTACCATTTAAATCCTGAGTCATTCATCAGCTTGTTCACCATATGTCAGGTGATACAAGTGTGCATGAATACTTGTCTGGTGAGTATTTCTCAAATGATTGTTATATTTGCCTGAACTTTGGACCTGTATGCCAAATACTAGGTGAATGAAAATTAAAATGGTACAAAAAGAAAAAATTTACATTTAATGTAAGAAGAGGGGAAGTGGCAGCACAACAAGAGGCAATGCTGGTAGTGACACCTATTAGCATTAGAAAATTATTACCATTTAAAAAAATTAGGAGGAATAAATGCAGATTTGAGGTTTTATGAAGATACACAGAAAAAAATTGTTATTGCAAATAAAATCCTTTTATAAGATTTCTGGGTAAGGAATCACAAAGAAAAAATCATGTTTGGGAAAGAGACTACCAATTGGCCTAGTCTAGCCTGGAGCTACTTGGGAATTTCTGTTCTCATCAGATCTTTCTTTAGGAGTGTAAAGGCAGCTAGTGGATTCTGCCAGGATTCCAGAGAATGAGTATCTATATGGCCCAACCAGAATTTCATTTGACTCTACCAGTCTTCTTCCTTGATGGTATTTAATGACAGAGTTCAAAAACTGAAAGGGAACAAGAGCTGAGCTGTCACTCAGCCCCCAAATCCAGCCTGAGGTCTGCTAATGGAGTAGTGTGGAGACAATTTCACTTCCTCTGTCAGTGCCAGACATCCCAGGCTTGGAAATGCAAGACTTCTGTCTCCAAACTTCTTAGTGCACCTTCTCACAAAGGACAAATCAATGCAAAGATGTCCTCTGAGTTCTCCACAGAAAAGTGTCTTTTTAATTATGAGTGAAATCGTTGTAACAGGAATGGGTGCACATTATATGCCAAGCGATAAAGACTCTTAGGACAAAGTTAACATTAATGATTAGAACTTCAACTATTTCTTTTCATTTTGATGTACTGTATCTCAGGTTTAACAGCTCATAAACTGAAGCCAACTTTCTGAAAGATCATTTAATTCTTGGACTAGGAAGAAAACACTAAGTATTCATTCTGGTGGCAGACAGCAAATGCTACATCCACAAGCTTAATGGTGTTGAGCTGAATGAAACATAGCTAGTCTGCTATCCTAACAAATTACAATCTCTGTGTAGGTTGGGAGTGTTCTCTCGTGGTAAGCATCTGAACACAGGCAAATATAAAGTAACAATTTAGAATGAGTCATGATGCAAAGCTAGCTGGGGGGAGGGATCTTGTTCAGCTTATCTATCTGGGGAAAAAATATCTAAGAATATTATTTTAATCAAAGGTCTGTTTTTCTATCAACACCCCATTGTCTTCATTGTGCTAAACTTGCAGTTCTGCTTTTTATTATAATTACCTCAACTTCTGAAAAAAAATTAAGTTTTGTATTGCTGTTCCAAAACTATTTATGTGAAGAACATTGTTGAAGTTTGGGAAAAAAAAAGAAAGAACCACAGAATTTCCTGTTGGATCATCTTAGCTTTGGATCAAACCAAACCTATGACTAACGGATGAAAAGAAAATCTTTCCTTCAGCTCCCTAAACAAATTGAGAAAGGTGAACCCAGAGACAGAATTTACTGCCAGCCTATATCTTACAGAGGAGCCCCTGGTGGTCTAGTGGTAAAGGCGCGGCGCTATCACCGCTGAGGCCCGGGTTCGATTCCCGGTCAGGGCCACTCCCGGGCAGATGGAGCTCGTTAGCCCTTAAAGGCAACCCACCTACGTCCTAAGGACCTCGCTGCCACCGTCCAAGCTCGCTTGGCCCCGGCAGATGAACCTTAGGATTAAAGGGTGGGCTCAGTTCCGCGCACACTGTGTCTCACCTAAAAAATCCAATGCGCAGGCTGGAAGGTGGAAAGACCTTCCCCAGATCTTTGCTCGCGAAGACTGGCCATTATTATATCTTACAGAGAGCGGCTTTTTGTACTCCAAATTTAGGTGGAATCAGGTGCTTTACATTAAAATTAGAGATACTTTCTTTATTTGTCAGTGGACTCAGGTATTATAAAATTTTGAAAACAGTAAATATAAATGATAAAATGCTCTTGTTTCAGATGACCTTGGAAATGGATAGAAGGGGACCACACGGAAGTCTAGGGAAAAGGGCTAGGGACAAAATTAGTCTGCAAACTAAGAGAAAGAAAAGTAAAGGAGGGAACATGGCAGAAAGTTTTTTTCAGGGAAGTTCTGAATAAATATAATCACCAGAAAGTAAAACCACATATCTCTAGAAAGAGGGTTAGGATTTGTGACCATCGGTTTCAGCCGTAGACTTGCAGAGTAAGCCATAATTCAGACAGAGATATCAGAATCAGACTCTATCCTCTTTCATATTCTGTAGAATTTAAGCAGAATATAAAATACCCTGGGTTTTTAGGCATTTCATAAGCTATAAACAATGGGTTTGGATGCCTGCAAAACCAAGCACCATTCAGCCTTACGCAATGAACAGACCTGGTAAAGACAACATTTCTGTTTCTGATTGAGTGTAATAATCAGGTGAATGTTCTTTCAAGGAAAATGCTAAAAAAAGAGTCCTGTGTAGTGGCAGATACTTCATCCCTGGATCAGCAAAAAGAGCCGAGATTCCCACTGACGCCTCCCACTAGAGGCCCCAGTATTCCTAAGGCTGCCTCTGTATGTCAGCATGTGAAGCTGATCTTTCCCAGCTGACGCTGAGCTGAAACTTCTTGGAAGCAGCTGGGGTGGAGATGTGCCAGACAACTTTAAAAAATAAATCAAGTTACAAGTGAACCAGGGCAACCCCCAAGGCCCAGAGGTAGGGCGGGTGTTTTGCTACATGCATTACTAATTAACTGTGAAAAGTTTTGAACGGTCCCAAAATTTTTTGTGAGTACCAGCTACCTTTTATAAAAAAAAGCCATAAAAAGAAGGTAGAAAACACAGTTCCAGTAACTGAAATTAAGCATACCACAGGTTGGGGGCAGGGAGGGAGTGGGAAACCCAGACCACAAGCAAATCCATTCTAGTTTTTATTTTATTTTTAACTTGATGTGATTCTTCATGTCAGACAGAGTGTTCCTTATCATAATTCATCTGACATAAGCCAGAGTGATGCAAAATTTTTATAATGCTTATTTCTTTTTATGCCCATTCCTGAACAATTTTTTCCAGACAAAAATTACTTCAGCCCACAGAAAGCCTTTGGACTCCTAACTAGCCAAAACTTAACCTGCAATTAGGTGTCTTGAACCACTTGGAAAAACAGGTACTCTTTACTCTACCTTGGGGTTCATATTGCAGTAGGCAGTGAGTATTCCAGGCCCCGCATATTCAAAGTTTAGGGGCCTCAAAGGAGAGTAGGAATTGTAATAGAACTGCTTGATTTTGGCTAACAAAAGTAAAATAATCATAGTTTTCATATTTTTTAAGCCATTTGAGAGACCGCAGGAGTCTTAAACAAGTTTTATCAATAATAAACAAATGAATTGTAAATTTTTTGCAACACTAAAAATCTGTGAAGGTCAGAAGCTGCACACATCCAGTGTATTTTGCTGGCCTCTCCAGACAGCTTTTTCAAACGAAAATACAGTTTATTTGCATCATTTTATGTAACAGTAGTAACCTAAAATTATATAGCATATGTCATAGAGGAGCAGGGTTTCTGTGGTTGCCTGTCTCTACCAGAAGCATCTATCTTTTGTTACATGAACACACAGTCCATTGATCAAGGCTAGGCAAAATTTCAATTGCATGCTGTTTCTGCTAATATCCAGCTTAGCTACATATGACACATGGATGATTACAGCTCACATTTACCCCTAAGATGCTAGAGAACAAGAGGCATTTGAACCCTTGAACCACTGAATTGGTACTAGATGATTCTACCAGCCACTAACATTTTTGTTCTTTGACCTAACTAGTAAAGAAATGAAAAACAGGGGCAAGTGGGTGTGTTTTTTAGTTGATGGAAAAATAATTTACTAAGTCTAGGCTGCATTAATGGCTGGTACTCTCCCATACCTTTGGAGCTGTGTTGTGCAAGGCCCTGAGCTGTTCAGAGACAGAGGCTGTCGCCTTCATTTCCTCATCGGGGTCCTCCTGGGAGTCTGTTCATCTACTGTATTTCTGCTTCCTTGAAGCCTTGAGAGGAATGGGGAACCTGGGGGCTTCAGCCATGTCCTTGTATCCGTACTCATGCTGCACATACCAGCAAGTGACACAGTGCAGGTGTCCAAAGAAAAAAATAGTGCATTGCAAAACAGACTTAAGATACACTGCCTTGCCTAACACCACGTTGTTGAAAAACACCTGATTTTCTTCAAGAACCTGTGTTATTCCTGAACGTGAATGTGTTTATATGCCTGTATATTGTGTGCGTATAGTATGCATTTACTTCATACTTTTAAAAATAAAATTAAAAATATAAAGAAAATTACCATAAACAAAAGCTGGTGCTCAGTGAAAGCCTGCTACATATGCTGAGCTTAGCTTTCATAAGTAAGATGAAAGGAGTTGGAGGTAAAATAAGAAATGTTATTAGATTAGATTAAGATTCAGTCTGGGGGGGGCTATATGCAAAGTCAAGCCCAAAGGAGATTTTTCTTTGTCAGAATTCTTTCTGGTAAGTGCAGTAGAAGAATCAGATTCAACTGGCTTTTAGAAACATTTATCCTTTTTTTTTTTTTTTTTCTTTTTTGTCAGAGGACAGCAGGATGTTTTCTAATCAAATTGGAAATGTGAACAAGGATTTTAGTTTAGGAAATCTTCTTTTCCTGATAATAGAAGTAAATAGTTACTATGTTTTAAGGATTCATTCAGCTACCTAATAGATAGTGAATAAACTGGTGTATATACCATAAGTGCAACATTTGTGGGAGAAATAAAAAATTATAAGGAGAAAGAAGTTGACTTCCTGAATTTAGGCTAAAAAATTCTCACACTTGCAACACTATTTTAAAGGAAACATATTTAATAATAATCTCACATTTGATCACTTGGAAGATGTGATTTTAACTAAAATATATCACTTGAAAATCAGTGGAATTATTACTCCATTTTCAGAATGAAACCCTGGCAGCACCTCATTTCATTTTAAATTAAAGAGTTGTTAAAGAAAAAAGAAATAAATATTCAAATCTGTGGTTTGCTGGAATTATCACAGTGAATATAAACAGAAGCAGATGGATTTCCAAGGGATATGAAGAGAAAACGCATCCTAAAATTAATATTGCCTACAATGCCTTGACTTACTGTAATACCTATCAAACCATCTTTAACAGTAGGATTTAAATTGCAAAATTGACATGGCCAGTTTCTAGACCTTGACTTTGCCTGGTAAGGAGATCCCTGATGTGGAGGGGACTATTACTAAGATTCTGAAGTTATCCTCTGCACTGAATGAAAAAAATATTCATGCCTTTAGGGGTTGTGGGTCCTTGCTGTGATTTACATAACTTACTGTGAGCAGCCATGGCAGACACCAATTATAGAGAACTTTGTAACTGCGCTACCTGTAGCTCCCAGTGGAAGCCATGTTTCTGTTGTATTAAATCTGTACAGAAATGACAATGGGGGAAAGGAAAAAAAATAAATGATGCCATGAATGTTATAAGTAAACCTTTGGGAACAACAATATATGTACTGTGGTGCAACAGATAATGAAATTTCAGCATTTCAGAGAGCATCCAAACCAAATAAAAAAAAACCATACCAAGAAATCCAAAACAGACAGCAGCTGTAATGTCATTTTGCCTTTCACAGACACTGAAGTTTTGTCAGGCAATAATCTTGGAAGTTGAAATTATTTCTGTTGTGTTTGGTTTGGAAAGGAAACACGGCCAGGTGAAAAGAATAATACATTTACCAAAGTGTCATCATATACAGTGCATGGAAGGAATTCTGAATGTCAACCCAAATAAAAAAACATGCTGAAAACTGTCTCAAAAGCTTATGGAATTAATGGAATTAGTATTCACTATGGAAGTCTCTATAAAGCAGCCTACTGTACCACTAAACAACTCCTGCACAGCCTTATCATAAGCTAGTGGGCAGCTGGTATCTGCTGCCACCTCCACAGGAGAGCAGAGAAAGCTGGAGGCATATTTCCTACTCTGACACAGAAGTATGAGCTACCAGTGCTATGGCACAGCTACACACTCATATGGACTTCTGGGCTTCAGAGGGAAAGGAGAATAATGTGCACGTAAGAGTGCAAATATTCTGTGCATTATGCTGTGCTTGGAGTCCTGTTGCAAAGTCATCTGTAACAGCTGGGTCATCCACTCCATGAAACTTCATCAGTGCTGGGTGGACTGAGCATACCAGGGTGCCTGGAGCTACCCCTGGGACACAGCTAGGACCTTTGTCTTATAAAAGCCGTGTAGCTCTCTTGTAATGTTTCTATTGGTGCTTTAAAGGCTGACAGGAAGCACTTCACTGGTATGTTCTCAGTGCTTCCTGGAATGTTAGAAGACAACAACAAGAATCCTCCCATTTTTGACTTTTGTGTCAAAATCAAAACGTCCTTTTAAAAACAAACCAGCAAAAGAAATCGACCACCCAACCAAGCAAACCAAAGCATTAACACCTTCCCCCCAAAAAACACCACCAAAACCAAAACCCAAAAAACCAACTCCCGAATCTTGCACTTTAAAGAGAAAAATAAAAGAAAGTAAGTCAGGCTTTCTATCCTAGCTACTACTAATGCAGGTGAAAGATGGAAGACTGAGCAGAAGGGGAAGGTTGTGAGAACTGTTTTGATACCCCATGCCTGTTTGTGTGATGCCGTGAGTGGGTCCACTTCTATATATTTGTATTGTCCAAAGCCTTAATTTTCCTCTTTTCTCTGTTGTTGGTTTTATGCAGAGAACTGTTGACCTCTGGAATCTAGCAAAACCACTTTAACATTTGGAAAATTTGAAGTAATCCTCAGTGTATTTAATCTTTACAGTGTTAAAAAAAGCACTTGGAAAGTGAATCATTGACAGAATTGGAAACCAGACCTTGAGACCTCATGCTCTGTTCTTTTGTTAATCCTTAGGACCTGCCCTCTTGGTTAACAAGTTTGTATCTAAAAAATCGGTGACAGTGGTCGTAACTGAATTAAAAGTAGATCCCACGTTGTCTCCTCTCTTCCATGACTCAGTCCTGTCTGCAGCACATAACATGAAGAAGAAGTGTTCATTAGCTTTGCAAACTGTCACATTTGCTGAAGTCAAAAGGTCTCAAGCACTTTTTTGTGTCTCAAGAGCTAGAACTGACAGTCTGATATTTCTGCATGCTGTAGACAAGGGGGAAAATGATGGATGAAATCCAGAAAGCACTGAATTAACTTTGCCAAGATACTTTTAAATTAGACTAATGTATTTGTAGCTGTTTGCTATCTTCATCTGGAAAGCTGTCCATGTTCACCTCTGAGCATCAGCAGCAAAAACAGACCAAGGACTTTTTGCGAGGATTTCTTTTTTTTTTCCTGCACTGAGCCACAGGAGCATGTCACTGTGACTCCAGAAGCATAATGCTCCAGGCATCCAGAGTAAGGCCTGTGCTTCCTGGTCCAATCTGGAGAGAGGTTTCTGTTCAAGTGGACCTTCTCACAGCATAGGGTAAGAAGTGCTCAACATTCATTTGTGCATGACAGCTCTGTAATGCTGCTGATGAAAACAGGCCACTTTATGTATAACTTATGCCATGATGCCATCATTATATATAGCAGTGAAGTCAGTAATTTTCAGCATTGTATAATTTACAAAAAACTCTACAAGTCTAAATGTAATTGAAAATGGGGAAGCAAGTAAGATGCTGATAAGTAGTAGTATTCTGCAGTATCTCAGCAGCCTACAAAAATCTCTTCACCTCCAATTCAGAGGCTTAACCAGTTCACAGGACGGGTGAAAGAAAACGATTGTTCTCTTTGTGCTCCACCCAGTCTCCCTTTGTGCACCACACTCCTGGAAGGCACCATCATAAAAAAACCAAGGTAAAAACCAGTCATTTTCATCATGTTTCTAGGGAATGCAGGTTATGCCAAATTTGCAGAGGAACTCACTTCCAAACACATGTCCCAGGCAATGGGGTTAGGGTTGTTCTTTTCTAAAGACCAATGCTTGTAGAAATTTTTTATCTATTAAATCCCTAAAAATACTAACAATATTATAATCTTAACTAAAGCTATACTCACTGTATTCAGTCTGCTTCAGGTGTTATCTCATAAACATCATTTCACATTTTAATGAAAAGAGGGGGATGGTGACTTTTGAACCTCTCAGCATATTTAATTGCTATTTTAAAAATTTAAACACCTTTTTATGTTTCACATATTTCAGTTTTTCTGTCTGTCTAAAGCTGAAATAGGATGCTGTTTCAAATATTTCCTCATGTTTATGAACAAGGCAAGGTGCTCTTTCAGCACAGCAGATTCTACTACAGCAGAAAGAAAATAATTTTATTTTGCATATGTTATTAAGATTCAAGTCTTGATTTCTTCCCCTTCTAAACAGTGTCCCAAAGACCTGTGGTATCCTCTGTGTTAAGTGCTAGGTTCAAGAGATTAAGGGCAATGACTGGCATCTAGTTCACTTTTATTTCCATTTCAGTGCAACCTCACATCGCTATACATCTGTTTTGTTGATTCAGAAGAGCACTTGAGATGCTTTACAGTTGATTTTGACAAGTGCTACAATTTGATATGGGTAGATAATTCTTGCTGAGTTGATTTCAAAAGTACAGAAATTATAATTTTGAGTAGATATTACCTTTCTTTATGATCAGAATTTTCATGTAATATACTGTGCACTTAAGCTTCTTAATCACATTTTCCTTTTTTAAACATTACATTTTTTCTGTCTAATCTGGTTAAGTATTGCAAATTAAAATATTGTTCTAAATATATCTTATATTTTTTTCAGTCACTGTGGACAGCTCATGCACAACTCACTTGAAAAAGTGGTCCCTCCTAACCTTCTCACCAAAACTATTTGGTTTGGAATTTAATTAAGCAATGAAACAGGACAGACTGTATGGCAAGGTTGATTAATGCACACCTCATATGCATTTCACCTCACATCTGAGGTGTGGAGTAATCAGTTCAACTGCTTAGTCCAAAGTGTCTTAGTGTGATTATAAAATGGGTATATGTTAAAAAATAAAACACTCAAATATGACAACATATTCTTATACTGATAACTGTCGTGCACTGAGATGAAAATTGGACAAGATAAAAAAGTAAATAATTTCATTAAATTCTGGATTACAACACAACAGACTTACTTAGTTGAAATATTTTATGGGGTGATATGTGAGTGTTCCACCCTGTTCTCTCTGCACCCCATTTCTTCAGGGTGCACCAAAACAACAAATCCATCATCCCTCGCAGTTTCTGACTCCTTCCTTTTTTCCCTCTCCAGTCTAATTCTTTACTCTCTTTCCCTTTTCTGTTTATTTATTGCCATTCTGCCTCGGGTATTTCTCCCTGACATCAGTATGTACCCAGCATGAGTCTATGCTCTCTTGTATTGGTGGTCCCCAGGTGCTGTTCAGCACATGAATTGATGAGGGAAGGATCTGTCCTCTGCGAGTGCTGTAGTGGAGTTATCTCCAGATTTACACCGGTCCAACTGACAGTTTAAGTAGTCTCAGTTGGAGGCTTTCAACAGAAATTCTGTCTTGGTATTTCAAAGAAATACAGAGTAGGATGGGCAAAGAAGTCTTCAACTTTCAGAAGGGACACCTGCCACAGGTTTGTTTCCATCTAAAGGATAATGGACTAATTTATGTTGAAAAATTGCATGCCATAGCAGAAAGTACTGTCAGAACGTAATCTGATGAATAGCAATGTTAATATCTTGATTTCCTGATAACTTATTTCACAGATATACATGAGAAAGCACAAACTTCTGCCTCACACCTGCCTGTGCCTCCCACAGAGGTCTGATGCTCCAAATATCTACTTAGGCCTGTTTGGGCTGGGGCAGATTTAATTTTCTTCACAGTAGCTTGCATGGGACTGTGTTTTGGATTGGTGCTGAAAACAGGGTCAACAACACAGGAATGTTTTAGCTATTGCTGAGCAGTTCTTACACAGCATCACAACATTTTCTGCCTCTCACTACACCCAGTCAACAAGGAGGCTGAGGGTGCACAAGGAGTTGTGAGGGGACAGAGTCAGGACAGCCGATCACACGGACCAAGGGATATCCCAGACCATATGGCATCATACTCAGCCTATAAAGCTGGGGGAAGAAGAAGGAAGTAGGGCGGGGGACTTTCCGAATGATGATGTTTGTCCTCCCCAGTCACCTTTAGCTGTGATGAAATCCTGCTTTCCTGGAGATGGATGAATACCTGCCTGCCCATGGGAAGTGTTCAATGAATTCCTTATTTTGCTTTTGTTGCATGCATGTCTTTTGCATTATCTATTGACCTGTCTTTATCTCAGCCCATGAGTTTTCTCACTTTTACGCTTACAATACTCATCCCACTGCGGAGGAGTGGCTGCATGGAGCTAAACTGTCAGATGGGCTTAAACCACAACACTGTAGGAGTCAATAGCAAGATTCCAATAGAGTGCAGCCTGATTTGAGCACCTGCATCGACTGTCGAAGGGGCTGCACTGCTGGTGTAGCAGAGAAGGTTTTCTTGCTTCACAAAAGTAATTGATCAGTAGAGCCCAAGGGTCTCCTGCGATTGCCTGTGACTCCATGAAGTTCAGTGGATGGCATACCCCAGAATCCTTGTAGGTCTCAATCTCCTTCGTCCCTTTGAAAAGAGAATTTGTCTGGAAGTTTCTGAGTTTAAACAAGAAGAGTTTCTGGAGAAGGGTTTTCTTTTTGTTTGTTTGGTTTTTTTCTTTATTTTTAGTTTTCTCTCAAGAGAAGAGAATATGGCACACGAATTTTTAAAATACCATTGGAAATGAGAATCTGGTCAGCTGTGGAGGAGTGCTAAGGGTCCCCAAAGAACCCTTAGCACTCCCCAAGAGCACTTCCCCAAGAACAGACTAGTAAAATGGAGAGAAGTATCTGGAGTAGTGATGGAGGCAGGACAAAGCAAGAAACAAAAACAGTAAAGTAGGACTGAGGTTAATATACAGAAGGGAGCAAAGGGAATTTAAAGAGCAGAGACAGAGAGGCATATGTCCAAAAATAGAAGAAGATTAGAACAGGAGGCAGGAGGGGTGGGGATGGGAATACCAAAAAGCCCAGCTTCCCACCAAACACAAAAACCAAGGGTTTAAAATGGCACAGTCTGCTCATGGGGACTACTCCTTACTGGTGCAAGCAGACACACTGAAGTCAGTTATTCACATAAGGGCTGCAGGAATGAGCCCCATATTCACAGAAGGATTTCAAATCCATGTGCATTGTGTTCTCACAGTCACTGCTAGGCTGGATTGCCATGTGGCCCACCAGCTCTGCCATCCACTTACCTCTATTTACAACATTCCTATGTGTTCTTTTGTTGCTTTGCTGACCATAATCTTAAGAGGAATCCAAATAAAATAATAAAAAAAAATCTGCTAGGAGATGTGAGCCTTCCTCTGTCTAGCACAGACTCTATTTGTTCAGATTCTGCAGTGATGAAATCTGTATCAATATTTTTAAGCAAGAAAGACAGTAAATTCAGCCACAGTTTCATAAATAAATACATTTCCTTATAAGTTTATGGTATTAGGTGTAAATACTAGTGATGTCTAGTTGCAGATTTAAAACTAAAATCCTTTTCACCTGTGTTAAATAAACATTCTACATTTTTTACTCAGACAAATAGTTTTCTTTCTAGTCAGTAGTTACATTGAGGTTTATAGAGTTGTACACATAAGTTAGGAACTGTTGAAGAAATAAGTGTTTATGAGGAATCCATTCTATAAATAGCACAGAAAAAGCAAGTAAGGTTATGCATGCAGGACTGGTGATATATATACAAGGCTACTCACAAAGTTTCCTCTAGTGTTACATTTGTATTCATATATGTCAAAACTGCAATGTTATTTCTTTTTAAAATAAATTGGAAGCACAAGTCTGTAATGTATGATTATTTTATTAACTGATAAATCAGCTAGCTCTCAAGGGCATGGAAGAAACGTATTCATTTAATTTACAAATAAACTGTATCCATTCTCCACTTCCATCCTTTGTTACAACTATGCACTAAGAAATTTCAATGTTTGATATTCAGGGTTGCTTAAATATATTTTCAAAAGGTAAAAGAAAAAATATTAATTTTTTTTTAAATTTCCAGACTTTACTGCTGATATAATCCCACACAATATGAACAAATGTAAATGTGAAGAGCATGTCTACTGGACATGTGCTTTCATAGTCATGCAACTATTTCCACAGCAGCTTTCTAACTTTAGGCACACAAGTCCATACTTAATACCTCTGAATAGGACAGCCTGACTTTAAGTGCTGCTGAACTGATGGCAGCCTCAGACCCATAAGTCCTCCACTGAGATCCAAATGGGTGAATGACTGCACCCATGTGGAGATCTCCTCTGCATTTGAATATCTTTGATAAAGTGTAAAAATGTGAATAAAAGTAGATCAAATACAGCGTGGGTTTTTTTTTTCTTCTTATGAAAAATCATGGGCTTTTATACAAGATGCAAGAGTCGAGAGCTACTTAGTTGAGAGCATTCTCATATCTTTAAACACTTATAAAAGAGGGTTATTCCATAATTATCCATTATGGGGACAAAAACTTCATCAATTATGGAATAACTCTTTTTTTATCTTCTCTTAGTTGGAGAATCCCACTCTAAACTCTGATTTCACTGAGCAATTTACTATTAAAAATGGATGAAAATTACAGACTCTCCTTTATGTTCTCCTCCTTTGTATATATGTTATATGGAGTATCTCAGTTAACAAAGAAGAAATCTATTTTCTGCTTCTGCCTACATCACACATCTATTGTCTCCCATGCTTAGCCCAAACTGAGTGCTTCTGTAGCATGAGCAGCAAGTCTGTATCTGTACACGTGGCATCAGTTGCTGTTGTCTCAACTCCAACTGAAAATCAGGTATGAGCTATTATCTGTTACCCGCAACACATTAGGGTTCATCTTAAGCCCATAGAGCATTTATGCCATAATAGAGTGATGGTAAGGACAAGAGAGGGTAGGACATTATACAGTCCAGGAAAATGTGCTAAAAAAGAAGAAATTAGTATCCTACAGAATCCAAATCAGTGAGTGTGTGAAGTTTTCTGGTAAGTGACAAATAAAACCTTATAGCAGAGACATTTAGGACAGTAATTTCGGAACACTGCTCAGGAAAAGAAAAATTTTGATTCTGATACTTATTCATATAAGTATCTTTATCATTTAGTTCTTGCAAAAACAGGAGAAGTCATTAGTGTCTGATTCTGCAATCCTTGTTTCATAAATATTCTCACAGATTTTAGAGTAGCTACATTGTTTAAAAAACTTGGTTTACTGCATACAGATTTAATGCTGTGGGGTGGCATCGAGTCTGCTTAACTTAGACACCTGGTTTTGTGTGCTTCCAAAGGAAGTCCTAAGGCTTCAGCTTCGATACTTTATCCAGCTGATGAAGAGGAGCAAACTTATTTAAAGGCTACGAGTGATCCTGCACAGCTAAGGCTTATAAGCTAAAATAGGCAGACTGCATCTACTCGGAGTTTCTTTTAAAGCAGTTTCCTATACAGGAAACTTGTACACATGATTTAGGATGGTTTCTTTGCCACATGTAAAAAACTTTGGTGTAAGTTAAAGACCTGAAGTAAACAATGGAGTTTCTACTACAAGTTTCTTAACAGTGTGGCAAAACTTTTATTACCCTCTTACATCGTGTGGATGCAATATGTCACAACTGAAGTAAATAGACTG
>NW_026087521.1:25210795-25233295 GCF_022539395.1 Myiozetetes cayanensis | reverse complement strand
GCTAGGAATAATCTCTCAGCATGGCAATCCTATGCATTCAAAAGTATTCTGGAAGTTGCCATTGTACAGGAAAGTAGAGATTACTTTGATGCCAAGCTTCTGATACATAAATAAGGGAAGAGCTGATTTGGGTCAGATAACCCACTTGCAGTCTGACACATATTCAAACTGTCTGTCTCTCTAAGCCAGCAAAGCTGTGCTGGAAATTCTCTAGGAACAAACTTTTCCATTGTTTTCCACACTCCCACTTTCAGTGCCAAATAAAATCTGCAGTTTTGGAGGTGTGTGAAAACAAGAAATAAGTTGAAAAAAAATTAACTGCATCCTTCCACTGTTCAAGGAGAACCCTTCTGGGGTTTGGTTTACTTTTAAGTTTGCTCAGATTTTGTCACAAATAGCTCACCTACTCTGCTTCTGAAACCTTCCAAAATAAAAAAGTAAGTCCAGCAAAACAGAAGAACCAATGTTCATAACCAGTGTATATACACTTTTAGAGAAGCAGCAAATTTTTTATCAGGAATAACAGTAAAATAGGTCTCTGTGATGATTCTTTGAACTCAAATGAAGTTTAGTTCAGTACATGTATGTGCTTTATTAGGTGAAACTCTGTAAGGTGAGTTTTCTAAAGTAAATTTCCAGTCTGTTTTTTCAGCTGGATAATCTATTACATTTAGCTTTTCCCACTTCAGCCTGTGCTTGTTAAAACTTCTCTCTTTGTGTCCATGTGTTAAGGTGATGAACAGTATTTGCTGATTCCAGCTTATCTAAGCTTTTAACAGGAAAACCTTGGATCAGCTCAACCTGTTTGGGCCAAAAATCTTGTAACTGCCTGAATCTGAGGAATGGTTTCACAGTAATAAACAAGCACGAGTAGTTTATGGAACTTTGCTAAAAAAAAAGGAAAAATCTTCCATATTAACACATTCATGTCCACAGCTTAAAATGCCTTAAAAAAAAAAAAAAAAGTTTTAACACATCCTTTGCTTATATCATTGGACTCAGTTGGAAAGAATGTCATATTCCAAAGCATGTGTTGCCTACTCACTGATGGAGCAGAAATGTGTTTGTAGTTCAGGTTATGTTCTCTACTCCTGGTAGTTCTGAAATACCCACATATGGCCCTCACATTTTCACTTACCATTTCTTTGCCTGTATTTTCTCCTTCCACAACATTCCCATTTCTCAACTTCATATGAGATTGTCACTAAGCTTTGTCACTGACAGCTTGCCTGTTTCAGTGAGAGTTATACAAAGAAAACATGAAAAACTGAAATGAGAAGGTTCTGGTTGTAAATTGTTGTAAGGTAGGAAAATAATGTATATGTTGAATATGACTAGGCAGAACTTAAAAAACCAAGAATCCCATTACTTTCCTTTTTGCTAATCTCAACACTATATCAATGAAAGACATCACTGTTTCTTTTTTTTCTTCTTTTTAGCAGAAAAAGGGGGACAAATTCTGACAGAGGAAAATTAATTTGTATGAAAAATAGTGAGTATATATAGGACAGAAAACAGCTCTTTTTGTGAAAGTCAGTTCCTTCAGCCATGCTCCACTGTCCATAGATAACATGCTTCTGAACATGGTACAGGCCTTGAATCTGACAGAAGAATGTGTAGATCAAGGAGTTTTGCCAGTGTTGAAATAAAAAAGAATAAATTAGAACTTCTGTTAGTGTATTTTAAACAGCTTTGAAGTTTTAATGTGAAGTTATTGTGCATAGTAAGGAAGACCATTTTCCCTACGGATATTAGCTAACTGATGGGCCCAGGGGCAGAATGGGTGGCAAGAGAAGATGCATCAAAAAATGATCTTAAAAAAAAAATTCCTAAGAGATTTCTCAGCCTCAGAAACCTTTTGAGGTTTATCTGTATCATATGCTTTACTGCTTAAACAGTCATGTATACAGAACACAGCAAGTAGGACTTACATGTTTGTGTTGCACCTGGAACGAGGTTTTGGCACATCCTTCACATTCTGTCAAGTGACAACACACAGTTGGCACTTGTCCTTGCAAGAGAACAAAGATGAAAGGAACAGCCAATTTCTATCTATGTTATCAGAACTCAGTGAATAATTTGCAATGAATGTCTTATACGTCCCTTTTGAATGTTCCCAAACTATTTGTGAAACTGTACATTTTAAAATTATGTAAGTATTATTAGAATTAATATGTTTCAATTAGAATCAATATATTGCTGGTACCCTCCATACCAAAACTTCAAATAATTAATTCAGACATCTCCTTCTTCACTGACTTCATCTGCTTTTCCCAGATGCTAGCTGGCCAGTTTGATCTGTTCACCACCTCTGCATGGTAGCAGTGTTGGTGGTGATTTTCACAATTGATAGAAGTTAGAACAACCCAGAGGCTTCACTAAATTGCATCAGGATACAAGCAGAATTGAAAAAATAGGATTAGATTTAGGTATAAAGATTGTTGAAAAGACCTTATCACTTTCTTCCCCAGGTGAAATAGCAGGCATACAGAGACACATGAGCTGGCTGCAACTCACTTCATTAATCAAATCAATGTGAATTTCAAATTTCATATATAATATCTGAATATACAATTTGAAGTTGGTGCTGGTGGAGTTTCCAGCATTTGAATTACAAATTTGCTTTTTGCTAATCCATTCCCTAACAGAGATCAAACACTCGAAAATTCATGAAAAGCAAACATGAAAGGGTCACAAACATGGTCAAATGTTACCTGGCTGTTTAATTCAAATGGATACTCAAAGAAAATGTTTCTGATATTTGTTCAGCCCCTTCTTTCTAGTTAGCTTAAAAAATTAAAGTTAAATGGCAGACTAATACTATGTGCAAATCTAGAAAAAGAATCAAGGGGACTTGAAGATAGCAATACGTAAGTAAATCATAAAGAGAGATGGGTAGATCTGGAGTTATATTGGGTAGCAGACTAACTCTGTAGATGTTGACATCCATAGCTGGCATTTTAACTCTGACAAAAATAGCTGTAAAATTTAGAAGCAAGTTTAAATTTTGGATTTATCTACCACCACTGTGATAATCAGTTCTGCTGATTATATGTGTACTCACTGCCAGAAAAATACATTCATATCCAAATGTGCACTGATAAATTGAGCCAGGAGTCAAAGGTTAGCAATTTGGGTACACACTTCCTTTCTGTTTAACTGTTTCAAGTGCTATTGTCACAAAGTCAACTATGCCTTTAGCAAAAAGGAAAGTAATGGGATTCTTGTTTCTTAAGTTCTGCCTAGTCATATTCAACATATATATTATTTTTCTGCCTTACAACAATTTATGAACAGAACCTTCTCATTTCAGTTTTTCACATGCTTTCTTCGTGTAATCTCACTGAAACAGGCAAACTGCCAGTGACAAAGCTTAGAGACAACCTCATATGAAGTTGAGAAATGGGAATTACAAAAGGAAAAAGCTAGAACTCACAATCAATCTCTGCTGTACGAACAACGTTTTCATTTCATCAACCAAATTTTTACTGGGGGGACAATCTATGATGACACTCATCATTGATGCTACTGCTGTTTCTGAAGACATAAATTGCTTTATGTAACAAACACGTTGTTATTGGTAAAAAAAAAAAATCACACTGAAAGTAATGTTTGCCAGGAAAACCTCAATTCTTCCATATACATTATTGGCTCCTGTTGTGCCATGACTGTGTTATAAATTTAGGCATACCATCCCTGCTTGTACAAGCTCACCTACTTCAATCCAAGTCAAGTTTATAAGAAACTTTTCATTTCTCTTCATTTCTCTTTGCAGGTACACAGCTATTAGTGACCATAGGATCAAGCAAAATGGAAGAAAAGGAAAATGTTTCTGTCTCACACTCCATGTTCTTTCTTTCTGTCTGTGGAGACCTCAGCTTATAGCTCAGCTGGCATCTCTCCACCACTGACAGTCTAGCACTTTGTTGGAGGTGACTGTATGGAGGATGAATCATACCCGTGGAAGAAAGAGTTTCTTGAGGAGAAGAGCAGTGAACCTGCCTTTGTCTAAATGACTGTTTGCAGGGACTGTTTGGCTAAAACCTATAGTTAAGTTGATGCTATTGTTTCAGGACATGTTAAGGCATGTTCCCCTGGGTTGCTGTAAAGTTTTCTCCTTTGGACTATTTGCTACTCTCCTATTGGACAACTAACTGCGATGTATGTGTCCTACCCAATCATATCCCTTCCAATTTACCTCACGGTCATGTACCCACCTCCCTGTTACATATTCATATTAACCCCACCTAGTTATACATATCCACTCCCTTTTTCCAGAACCCTCCTCCGCCTGCCCTATAAAAGCCCCCCATTTTGAATAAAGGCAGGTCTGCTCAGGATCTGGTACCCTGTGCTGTGAAGCCTGCAGGCCTTGTGTGTTTATTCCCGAACCGTGGCAGCACTTACTCTAGCAAGTAGTACTTTTGAACTTGGTGACTCTACTCCTAGTCATCTGTTATAAGGAAGACATTGTAACTGTTGAAGAATGGTATAATAGGATTTTTGAAAAAAAAAAAAACAGGTTTGGGGATTTTTAGCTTTATTTTTGGCCATGAAGCAGTATGAAAAATTATGAAAAGACATGTAAGCATGATGGATCTTTGAAAGTATGTTGCTCAAAGAATTCAAATCAATGGTTGCTAGACAGATAAAGTTGGAAGATCTCCCTAGATATTCTGAAAAAAAAAAAAAGACAACGTAAAGAAGGATTCATCAGCTTCTGCCAGTCAAGTGCTGCAACTAGTATGGGAAGAGTTGTTTGAGTCACTTGCGATAAAGGATGTTTCAAGGTTGTTCCCTTTCCCATTCCCTGTTTTGGTGAGTGTTTCTTCCACTTGTCCTTCCTGCTGACACTGTTAAATAAAATAAAATAAATAATTCTTTTTAACAGCACAGTTACTTTATGAAGTGGACACTTCTCTAGAGGGAAGAATAAGAAAGTTTTGAGTGATAAGGGGATTACATAACTGATGACAGCCTTCTGTTGGGATCGAAAGCTGAGGGCTGATGTGAAGATTACGAGCTCTCTGAAAAGTAAGCTGCAGCAGTAGTACTGGAATGCTTGTTTTCTTTCTCTTCTTCTGTATGGAGAATTTTATAGCCTAAATTTCTGTCTCACTTTCTCTCCCTTAAAGTAATTAGAGAAAGAAAAGTAAGGAACTAGTCTCAGAGCTTTATTTTGATTTTTTTTTTTCCCATTCAAAATATGTAGGTCTTATTCAGCCAAGATCTTACAGACGTTGTGAGAAATATTTTTGGGCCAACATGTGTAATTAATTTTATATTCCTCTTTCTGCTGCCATGTCAGTGATATATCAGGGGTAAGTTTCAGGATAGCCAACAGGATAGGCAGGATCTTTTTACTCCATGTTATGGCTTAATATTGGAAATAGTATAACTGAATTGAACTAAATCATTTAGACATGGCTAGGTTATCTAAACTAAATCCCATCACTGACTTACACAGTCCCATAGCTGCCTGGAAACTAAGCTAGCTGTTATGGCTCAGAATAGTGCTTTCATTCTCCACTGACACTGAGCAGCAGGAAAGGACCTGCAGATCTTAAGCAAGTTTAGATCATATGCCAAATTTTTAGTTGATGAAAGTTGAGTGAGATGAATCCTCCTTGACAGATTGACACTGTTTCATGGTTTTTTGGGGGGGTGAGGTATGGGCTGCATGTGTTTTATAGACTGGAGAATAAAAGAAATCTTATTTTTTGCCAAAAGCTCAACAGCAATGTCACTCAGTCACTCTGCCTCTCAGCTTCCTGCTATAGCCATTGGACATCCCTGCTGCACATCAGTCACACAATAGCCAATCCTCATTCTTTCATACAAAGAGTGACAAGTTTTCTTTTGACTACTTTCTTGTAAAGTTCTATATACATTATTGTGTAGTTTGCAAATTTCAATGTTTCTTTTCCTGTATTTCTTTGAGAAGTAGAGATGCATTTTTCACATTCTTACATGTGCTGTCTTTGGGCTCTTTGTTGTTTGCTGAAATGTGGTAGGAAGTGCTCAAAAAACTAATTTCCAGCAAACGCAACACAAATATCTGCAAAGAAATTGCTTTAGGATAAAGTAACAATTTGTGTAAATTATCCATATTTAACAGGTATAAGTAATGGGTTATTTGTACTGAGCTACCATAACGTGTCAGATTAATTATATTTTGTGGAACAAATACAGTTAATTGTGATCTACTGATTGTCTTTGTTTCACGCAAAGAAATTCAATTACATTTGGAAATCCTAATTATGATAAATTATTTTAACTACACAAAATTCATTTCAGTACAACAAAAAGAAGTCCAGTTTAATTTGGAAGATACTGAAGTGCTCTTAGAAAATTCCTAGGACCCTTAGGAAAGGTAAGGGTTTGACAGGTAAGTCAGGGAGCTCCTTCACAAGCTGGAAAATTGACTCTTTTGTCAGCATCTTGCTTCATGAAAGGTATGGAAGCTAAGGGCTCTGAGATTTTTGAACCGTTTCTTTGGTGACCTGTGGTAAAAGGTTCATGGGTTCCCAGAACCTCTCCCTGGGAAGCTGGAGAAGAGGCTAACTGTGTGGAGTTTCAGAACATCCAGTGATCTTGAGATGCTATGGAGCACATTCAGTTTCATGACAAAATCTGTGGGAGGTGAAGGTTGCTAGCAGTGTTTTGTTCCTTTAAGCTTGTTATGCTGAAACCACCATCAAACTTAACAGTAAGGTTTTTTTCTTCCAAATACTCTTCTGCTGATGATATCACTTCATGATCCGCTACTTTTTTACACACAAGACTATTTTTTTTTAAATCCTTTTACTGATAGAGACACTTGCATAGACAATGCCCCTGCGATCACTCACATGTTTCACATAACACTGTTTACCACTGCTTAAGGGAGACTGTAAAAGTCCTGTCAAAACCATAATGAATACAGCACACAAACACTCAGTTACTGATATAACTACCTCTGCTGGAATTCAATACATCAGAGGAGCAATGAGAAATATATCTTAAAACAGTAACTTTAGTCAATGATCCCACAGTCTGATGTATCGTTACAAATCTAAGCATCAGAGATTACAGACTCACTGCAAAATGTACTTGATCAGTCCAGCAAGCAATACAGTTAGATTTGTTCGAGTAAGAAACATTTAGTTTTATAAAAAATAATTTTTAACTGTATAAACAGAAGGAAGAAACTCAACGCATCTTAAATACACCAGCTTTAAAGCAGAAGTTGTCCACCTCACTGCCCATTTGTATAGCATCATATTGCAGCATGTTCAAAGTTCAATTTTCAACTGGCAAGTAGAGCCAAAGAAAACAGATTTGCCAGTATACTATATGTTGAAAAGTGGGAACAAAATAAAGTTTTCTTGTCATCTTCAACATATAACTTTGTACACACTGCCTATTATCAAATATTTCTATCTCATGTAGGCTTGTGTACTCCTACAAGCATCTATGTATTTGTCTGCATATGCACAATCTGCAAAAGGAACTGAATAAGCAAGGTGAAATTTTTAAGGAAAATGTAATTTTAAAACTCCATATTTATCACGAGCAGTGACATGAGTGCCCTGAAGATAAATATCTAAATAATATAGTTGAAAATATATTGTTCATGTGAGTTAAAAACATACTGTGGGAGCCAGCCCCATTATTTCTGTGTATATACCTACGTATTCCTCTGTATCAGTACCTCTATCTATACACTGGAGTAGAGAAATATTAGCTAACAATAGATGCATCTAATCAAAATGTGTGTGAATGGTATGTACTACGCACTATCATTTCTTTCTGCAACTAATTTAGAATTCAAGGGAATAATATGAAGTCTTTTACTACTTAATTAAACTTTTGTAATGCCTGTTTTACCAAGATGAATAAAATGCATAAATTGTATGAGGTGACATCTAATGCACACAAAAAAGAGAAATGTAAAAAATCAGAACAGTGGGTACATTAAACTGATTCTTAATAATTGAAACCAATTTAATCATTTGAGATTATTTTATTCTAGCTGACGTAATACTGAAGCAGTTTTATTCTAATTATAACCTGTTTCATTTTACTCTGCCTTTCTAGTTAATTATTACAGTCAATTTGTAAAATGACATGGTTCCACATTTGCATAGGTCACTATTAAATAAATGAATAGCTGAAATTACTCTAGCATTGAAGTGTCAACTTTGGTAGAAGTCAAGAGGACTTCAAATGTTCTTCTAACATCCCTTAATGTGTTAATGACCACTATTAAACTGCAATTAAAAGGCCAGAGAAAAAAATGCATGAAACAGTTAATAGAAAAACAGCAAAGACACAATTAAAACACTTCGGTTTTTGACTGATAGAAAACAAAGGGATATGCTGAAAGAAGTATAGTATGAATCTATGCCTAACACATGACAAAACTGACAGTTTAATGATAACAAATCATAGGCTGCCTTTTTTTGGAGCATTACGCGTCAGTTTGACATTAACATCAGTAGTAAACAAGACAATGTAATGATTTTACCTTGTATTTAAATTGCTACTTATTACGGTACTAAATAATAGCTTTAAATAACTTGGTGTCCAGGCTAGTGATGTACTGTGTTTGCATGAGACAGTACTGAAAGATATGTTTAAGTTTTTTGTCATCTTAAATAAAGGATATATGTATGTCTTAGCTGTGCAGCCTACCATGTTTGCATCTGAAACCTTTCCTGAATCCGTAACACTGTCATTAGGTTTGTTTGCTCATGGGAGGAATAAGTAGTGATGATCAAGTCCTAACTCAAAGCAGATCAGATTTTTAGGTATCAAGTAGTGTGTGTATAACTCCTAGAAAGCAGCTCAATTAATCAGAGCTATGTCAGAGCTATCATATTAAACACTGCCACTTCAAAAGCATACTTTACTGAGAGATGAACTGAATAATATGGGAATAGTACATGTGATTCCACAAACTAAATTATATTCAATGTGAAAGTCAACATTATGTCTGAAAATTTAAATACATGCCACAGAAATTTCAAAGTTATGGCTCCCACAGGAATCAAAATTTGACCTCCATGTGCATAGGTAGTATTTCCTATTACTGCTATATTTTAATCATTCATATAATTTACATCTCTGCAATCTAGAGAAGTTAATGTTTACCATGGGAAATAAACTTCTTGATTTTCTATTATTATTTGTGTGTTGTGTATGCTCATCCATAAAGTTAAATCAGCTCTATAGGTCAAAACCTGTTCTCAGTTGCACCATGTAAAATCAGGCTGGTTTTAGTGATTCAGTGGATTTAAGTAATTTCATTATTATAAACAAACCTCTGTAGGCTTTCTCATGCTAACTAGCATAGAATTACTGCTCTCCCTAAAAGTTCATCTGTGGTACTGCTTAGCCTTTTGGAAATAGGCATTTACTTCTTAGATCAATGGACTAAATCACTGCTGCTCTTTCTTATCATTATGTCTTTTCACTTATGCAAAATAAGAAAAAAGGTAGATCAACATGTCACCTTTTTTTTGTTTTCTACTTACTTCACACAGATAACTTGCATGTTTTAATGCATTCTTCTACAAATAAGTATGAAAACAAAACTGGTCTATCCCTTTTCTATTTTGTTTATTTTATTAGGCATGTACTGCCAGAAAGCCACAAAAATATGGAGGAAGATTCAAACACATTGTTGCATATTATCATATGAGGACAAAATTATGGTTGCAGATGGCCAGGTTTTAAAGAATGTTTAGGCATTTAAAAATGTAGATAGGATCCCAGTGGGATTTTAAAAGGTTAGATTATTTTGAAAATCCTGCTAGGCAATGAATGTATTTCTTTGAAGTCCTCATACATGTGGAAGTTCATACACTGGAGAAAAAAATGCACATAATCAATGAAATAATTGGAAGAGATTCATCCACAACCATTTCATGTGCGCCACAGATTTTTTTGTGCTTAAGTCTGTGTCCAGATCAGTGCAAATTCTTTTGCTGCTAAAAGTGAGAGCTCGTATCTATACTGTACAGCTGCCATACCAAATTGTCCATTATTTATAGCTTCTCTGTTTCAAAATCTCATTTTCTTAAAACATTCAAGGTTTTAGTCTTACTGAGGACTAAACTGAGTTGCATGAAAGAAAAGAAATAAGAAGAGAGAAAACTATTTTATCATATTCAAAACTTGCTAAAATACATATTTTACCACGCTTTTTGTATTACAGAATCTTGCCTTTTTGAATTACAAAGGATAAGAAACACTTTCTTGGGGAATGCAGATAGTTGGCTGGGAGCTCAGATTCACCAGAAATGTACATGTGACAACGATGTTCTATCAGTTTTACAGATGCAGTACCTAACCTGCTCATGCTAGCCTCCTCTGTAGATCTCCCCTTTGAAACGGTCCTTAACACCTGTCAAGTACAAAGGAGAGCCCACCAAGCCCTGTGCCCTTTTTTGTTCCTTGTTGATCCAAACACAAGCCAGTTTACGCCTAGGCCAATGCAGACAGACAGAGAGGAACAAGTGCTGTGCTTGAGGTCTCTCACATGAATCTGTTCCCTGGTCCTGGCCGTCAGAGGAGTGCTCAGCCCACGAAGCTAAAACAATGACATGTACCCAACTGCCCAAAGAACACACACACCACTATGTACCACCACTGGCCAGACCAGGGCAACAGAAAGAAGCAAGTATATGTTAAACTACAGAAGGAATGATATCATTCCACAAACAGAATGCTGAACTTAGGTAAAGGAAGAATAGAGCGTATCACCAGGAGCTCTATAACAAAAATACAGCAGTATTTAGGAAGCATAAGGATGTATAAAGACAGTTTGGGTTTTCTGTAGGAAATAACATGGGCTACAGCACAGAAATGGAGACACAGAGGAATAACTACAGAAAAAGGAGAAGATAAATGGTACCAAGCTTAGGTTTTCCTTCTAAAATTTTACTCAAAACCAAAGTGATGTTAATTAATTTGAACACTCTAGTTAACCTATGATATTTAGAATAATTTTTAAACATATTTTTTAAGTGTCAATTTGGAAGCACTAATAGCCAGTGCTAGGAAGCACATAGAAGTGACAATTCAGTGACAGAAAATGCATTTTGTATGCTTGGGAGAGAAAAAAAGGACCTATAAAGAAGTTTAAACATGTCTGGATATTTTTCAGTTTGCTTTTATTTTTCAAAAATGTTTCGTGAAAACAAAACCAAACCAAAAAAAACCTCAATGCCACCTAGTAAGTACTTTGAAAAATATTTTGCCTGACTTTCATGGTTATATTGTAAAAGTGGAATTTGGTGTGGAACCCAAGATACATATATGAGGTGTGTTTAATTGTAAAGTTGAGAAAAATGTAAATCTATTTAAAGCAGGAATGACAGTTGTTGAGCATTGTGATGTATCATCTTGACATGAACTGAATGAGTTAGATTAGTGACTGACACTAGCAGTGTCAGAATTTACATTGCAGCACACACAAACTCTGTGGAAATATACTATTAGCACTCAGAGAAAGCAGTGATGAGTAATGAGATAAAAATTGACTGTGTCAATAATCATATGTCTTCACAGTCAAGAACAATGAACTGTACTATATGTATGTATATTAATAAGTGTGTAGATCTGTCTGAAATATATCTACAGTAACTTTAATTACACTAAATTTTGAGAAGTAACATTTCAAAATAATAGATAAGATAAAGATAGGGATAGATAAGGAATCTCAGTAAGGTCTATTAAAACCCTGTGGAGTGTGATTTACTTTTTATGTATGTTCACCTCCACACATGGTGTAGACATGCACTTGACATTACTGCTTACCTTATTTCTCTTGCCAGAAACTGGTCTAACATGTACATAGTTGTGCACAGGTAAAGGAAATAGCCTGTTTTAGTAGGAGTACTTTTTTTAAGTACTGCTGTGCTTGTTTAGAGTCAGACCAATAGAAAGTTTTACAGGCACAGTGGAAAGCAGATACATAACTCAAAGTGTATCATGACAGAGTGGTTAGTCCAGCTTGATAAAATTTGTTTCCAACCTTTATTGTCTGAAATATAATGAGCAAGTGACTCAAGGAATTGGGTCCAAAGTTCCCATCACTTTAGAGTGCACTAGTGGCACTGCAGAATATCCTGTCTCGGCAGGACTGAGGACTGTGGGTATCTGGTTTATTGAAAAGCATCTCAGGTGTTGTAAGTGTATCCAACAGCTGCATTTCTGGGTCAGCTCTCACATGGTCAGAAGGATACAGGGCCCTGGACTAAGCAGGGAGAAGGTAGTTTTGTCACACTGGTGAGCATACAACATACTGTATTGCATGTGAGTGAAAAGTTGTTTAAAGTTTCTTTTGCAACAGAGAAACCTGTTATTGTTGGCATACATGGGTAAAATCACCTTTTCCTCAGTTTCTCTCTGAAATAACTTTGGCAGTCTCAGATTAAAGTTATTTCAATTATTGTTGCTATTATTTCAATGCCAATTCTGGATAGCTACTGGAAGTTTATAAGGATGAGAACTATAGTAATGGCTCAGTGGATATATGATTATTATCTTTTTTCCTTTGTAATAATATTTGTAATATCTTGATATGAAGTGGCTGGAATAGATTAGTGACTGCCACTAGCACTGTCAGAAATAATGCTAAGTTTTATCAAGCAGTTATGTCTTTTGCATTCCACTACCATAAATATGGAGAGATACAAAATTGGCAAGAAGATGTACTTTTGTGTTCAGCATCCTGGAGCAGAGGCCTGAATATGTCCTTCTGGTCCACCCACAGCTCCCACAGCACCCGTTAAGAGTGCCCCAGGCATATGGTGGGCACGATAGATCTTTAAAGATTAATTCCTCTCTATTTATTAAAAAAGCATCTTACAGAAGTTTGGTGCCATTTAAAGTTAGTAATTAAAATATGAAAATGGTGGTGTTTCATTACTGTGGAGGTTAGGGAGGCAAAACCTTTAAGAAAATGGAAGCTGTCACAAAAGATAAAAAACAAATACAGTGAAATAACAAAGAGTAATTGAACTTCCCATATGGAAGGAGAGCAGCAGCAATGTCTCATTTAGATTTCTATTACCTCTTTTTGAGAGGAAATGAAATAATGGGCATGTGCATGTTGTATCTGCTGTGATTTTGTTTCATTTTCCTTCTTTTTTTGCTCTATAAAACAAAGTTTCTAGAATGATTTATGTGTCAGGTTTATATTTCCAGTTTTTCTAATGGAGCAATTTTATTTTAACTGCTAAAACATATTTTTTAACCTACCAGTGACATCATTCTCCACATTGGATCAATTATCTATGCACTGAATAAAGTTTAATTGAACCCTTTTAAATCTGTGCAGCTGTTGTGCAGTGAAATAGGCAGGTGGATTATCTCATTAGTATTAATCTAAATGTTTTGTGGTCTCTGCACATTTTAATGTGTGTGGTGTATATATTTGGTAATAATTCCTTAGTTGTTAAAAATAAGTGCTACAAGAAAACTTTGATAATAAGTTATGTAATATTTGGTTCTTAAACAGGATGAATTAAGGGCATTAAAATGATGAGTGATTCCACAAAACCTATTCCAGCAGACAGAGTGAATGAAAGTATTAAGTTGAAAACTTCTGACCTATTTTAATTTTATTTTAGGAGTGCTCTGGTTTATGCATTGATGTTACTATCAGGATTTTAGCTGGTTTTCCTTCCAATCAGCTTAGCTAACTTAAATCCTTTTGTAAGGTTTACCAGCATCAAACACTTCTACCTCATCTTCCAGAAATCTATTTTCAAAAGATATTATTTGTTCCTAGGACCAAATTCTGACACTGCTTACACAAGTGATTCGGGCATGAAGCTGAAAAAATGGGCCAGGACCACAGCATGTATAAAATACTGTAAAGCAGTTCAATTGTATTGGCTTGACTATCTGAGAATGTAGCCCATGATTTTCAGATCTGAGGGTGGAGGGTCAGTGGGAGTTTACTTGGGGACAGTGTGTCTGTCAGCTACCACTGAACTTACTGGATGCTAAGGTCGGGTAGCACTGAAGTTGCTCAGTGAGAACCTGGCCTGGTGAATATATACAGGATTTAAAGGTCAGTTTTGTGCCTTTGCTCTGGTCCAATAAAGAAAGCACTTAGGTGGGAAGGTATGTTTCACCTTACTGCCAAAGAGGACCCCTCTGTGCCCTCTGTGGGCACTTAACTGACTCCAGCCTTGTCAGCTCCAAGGGAGTAAAGACGTGAAGTGCCACATGGGTAATCTGCTTCCACACTCTGAGACAGACAGCTTGCTTGGCACTGCAAAGCAGGCTTCACTTGGAGCATTCATGGACTCACATTTCTTATGGTATATTCGGGTATTTCAAATTGGTTAATTTAAAAATTTTTGTGTTTCATCTGTTTTTAATTTTGATTTGTACCAGAAACTTCCAGAGTTTAAACTGAATTATGTTGCCTGTCTCCTTGCTTTCCCTCCCTAAGACTTGAACTAAAAAAGCAAATTTTCAAGCTCAGGACTCCTTGTCTTTGTGTCAGTGGAGGATAGATAGCACACTCCTATATTAAAGAAGTTATAAACTGTCCTGGTACCTAAAAATAACATGTGGACAAATTCTCATAACTATACATCTGAGGAAAACGGATAGTTAGAAATAATGTGCACATACAGCATTTAGCAACAACAATCTGAAATTCTCAATACAAGAACTAAAGATGACTGAAATGTCAAAAAGAAACACTTCCCTGCGTTTCAAAAGCGTTTTTTCCCCCTTTTACTGTAGTGCTGAAATGTTAAACTTGCTTTGGACAGCTTGGGCAGCACTTCAGTTGGACCATGGGGAATGGGCTTGCAAAACACTATGAGAATAACCAGCTGCAAGATTGTAAACAATTGTTAAACGTGATTCTGAGCCTAATAGTAAAGAAGTGTTATAGTTAAATACCATAATCATTCCCCTGATCCATCTTTTAGATTTTATTCTAGTCTTAGAAATATTGAGCAACAAATGCGCAACATGCAAGAAAAGTGTAAGGGTGTGCTTGAAAAGTGGCTGTGAGGAAAATACCTATAGGAATGCCTCCTTGCCAACAAGCAATGCTGCTACATTTTATGTACCTCCCAACAGCTGACTGCAGAAGCTAGTTCAGCTCCAGCTCTGTTGTACGGCCTGGGGGATTAGTGAAAGAGACCACCCTGGAGGTTGTTAAATAGAAAAAATAGTGTGTGTGCCAGCTGGGAGCCGATTGATTGCTGCTTATGTGTGTAAGGCAGTGATGAGGGGGAGGTGGAGAGGTGATGGGATTTGCTCCTGAACAGTTGGTTTTGTGAAGGACTTTCACTGCCTCAAAGCTGTTGAGGTCCTTGCAATTGTCCTATAGTTTTGTCCCTGAGTGGCTGCAAGATTTTCTTGCTGGAAAAAATTTATGGATATAGCATAGTTCTGAAGAAAATGTCATTATTAGCAATGAAAGGATTAGAAGCTTGCTCCTGCCTGGTACTGAGCACCCTCACAACACACTGCATTCAGCTGCATACAGAATCAAACCCTGTAAGAACTATAAGACCATAAGGTTCTTCTCCTTATGCAAGAAGGACTTGCAACAAGAGCTCAGGATTTTCATTAAGTATCATAAAATGGTGCACAGCACTATTTGATTCCAGGAAAATATGATTCTCTGCAGATGATTTGTGGAAATCGTCTCTCCTTCTGGCCCTGAGGACATTCAGCAGATAAAGGAGTGTGTTTTACTATCTTTCTAATCTACAGTTTTGTTTATAAAACCTAAATTAAATCTCTACATGCAAATGAAATGGCTTAGTTATTGCTGTAGGGATAGGCTAGCAAGTGTGGTCTTTCTTGCTCTACAAGTAAACATGAATTTAAAAATTTGTACACGTTTATCTAAATGCAGGGCATTTATCTAAAGTGATAAACTTTTATCTGATGTGTGGTTATACTAATATTCATCTCATTTTTATACTACTGCAAACTGTCAGCATCATTTACCCAGTCAGGCAACTTGAGGTACCCAAACATTAACTTTTTGTAATACTGAAATTTCATACATTATATTTGCCTTGTTTCTGTCTTTTGGTTTCTAATCTATGACAGGATTGTCGATTTTACCAATGACTGCTTAGTTTTTTTAATATCCTTTTGAGGATGATTTTTTTCAAAGATATTTTGACAGTCCCATTAAAGAGGCTCTGCTAGCTATACTTTACCCAGGGTCCTGATGAGGTGATCAAGGAGTTCTAGAACATTTCCTTTTTTAGACAAATCTCTGCCTGTTTTGCCTCACAGTCTGCTCATCAGAATCTCGTACACTGGGTACCAGGATAATTTTGGCTGCACATCGGTGATTTTAAACAGGGGAAAGAAATGCCAGAAGGAAAGTTTTATTCTGTTGCAGTAATCTTGACATGAATCATTGCTGCTGCTTTGTGTTTGTGTTAGGGTGTCTATTGTAAACAGGTACCCTAAGAGAAGGAAAGTGCATTTTGACAATAGAACTTCAATAAAAAATAATTTTGAATTCTTACTTTTTCTGAAATTTCCAAGAAGACAAGACCTGGTCAGAACTGGGAATAAGCACCAAGTTTTCCTGACTGCAGAGCAACTGTGTGAGTGAAATCTCTGGTCTCCCTTTCATAGGACAGAGGCAAAAGTATCTCCCAATATTCCCAGACAGTCTTAGAAATGGTTAAACCATTTTGCAAAGAACAATTCTTACCTGGATCTCTGTGTTAGCTACAGAACATGCATACTCTGTAGCTGCAATTTACCTGTTACTGAATATGACGTCTTGTGGAAGATACTGTCATCCACAGAATTACTTCAGTACTGTTAACCTCCTCCATTGTTGGGACCAACTTCTCAAAAATGTACTAAGATGCTGAAATACCCTATTTCAGAAGAGGATCCTACCACAATGGACTTTGTAGTGAGAAAGTCTGATAGCAGCTTAGTTTTTCTGTTTCCATAATATTGTACTGACTGGGTGATTTTTAGACTTGTGATTTTTGCTACTTTTACATCTGTTGGACAAGACGTTATCCAGTGACCTCCATTAATAATAGTGATTGATGCCTGACATGTTTTAAGCCTAGTATTGTCACTCCTTTACCTTTTGGTACCCTGCCAACGTAGAACAGGCTTCCTCACCTGAAGGATGAGGTGAGCCATTTTCTGCATCAGACTGCTTCCTAAAGCCCTTTTCTCCCTCTCATCTCTTTAGTCCTCCCTGCCCTTTTCCCCCAATTAAGCATCTCCAGCTGCTGGTTCTGTGTTTATCTTTGCAGGCAAGGAACTGTCTATTATTTTCATGCATCACTTGACCATTTATATGTTCTTCATCCTCTGCAGCTGATGATGTTTATGCTGTATCCACACATCCAGTATCATAGAAAGGTCTGGTATGGTTGTGACCATTTCTAGTAATAGTATATGAAAAGGAATCAGTGTAATCATGATACCGACTAATTTGATAATACTGTAAGTTAATTTGATAATACCATGAGAAGTTCAGTAAGGGTAAGTTTCTTCTACAGAAGGGTAAGTTTCTACTGCAGAAAAATCATCTTACAGTATAAAAATATCTTACAGTGAAATCTAGTGATATTTAGAAATTATATCAGTCTTTTAGAGCTATTCAATTCTAAAATATATGGAAAGTCTTTTTTATACATAATAAAAGGTAATTTTGTGAAATACAAAGAACTCTTTGGGAATGGTGAAATGGCTATAGGTTGCCAAAATCTGCAGCTGTATGTGACATTCTGGAAAGATGTCAACAGGGAATTGAATAAACACAGTTCCCTACAGTCCACCAGCCATCTGATTTTAGTTTCTTCATATTTGTACACATGTTTTTGTTTATTACATAATGAATATTTGACACATGTAAACATACTAAGTTAAGTGGGATTTGGAGGTAGGCTTTAGCTGGAGAAATCCTATAAAAATGTCTAAACTAATTTTTTTTCTTTCAGGCCAGAGGGTTTTAGAGAGATCAACTTTCTATGTGGCAGCTGGGCTCCCTGTGGTGCTGTATTTTATTTTACTTTTTTATAGCATGTAGCTTGTAGGTTTAAAAACAAAACACACTATTCACTTCCTGAACAGACCTGAAATTAAATTAAAAAAATATTTACAATACACATAAATTGGGAAGGAAGGTAGCACAGTGTGTGAAATGTCTCTTATTCTCCAAAGGCCATAGGAGCATAAACACGAATACAACTTGTCACAGGTGAGATAAGGAAGGGCTTCTTTCTCATGTATCTTACCAGGAAACATTTCTCTCTTCTGAAGTCTTGCTGAGTGACCGGTGTATTCACTACGAGCTAGGTCCTTTAATTCCCTCCATCTTGCCTCTCCATCCTATCCAGGCTCCCAAGCTGTTTATCTTGCTACTTCTGTGTTGGCTCAAAGCCTTACTTCTGGTCTTTAGTCACTGCCAGCTGACACCAGCTTTACTTTTGACCATGTCTGCCTCCATAGAATCATATAAAATCATAGAATATCCTGGCTTGGAAGGGACCCACAAGGATCATCGAGTCCAACCCCAAGAATGCTGAGAGCATTGTCCAAATGCTCCTTGAGCTCTGGTAGGTTTGGTGCTGTGACCATTTCCCCGAGAAGCCCTTTCCAGTGCCTAACCACCCTCTGGGTGAAGAACCTGTTCCTAATATCCAACCTAAATCTCTCCTGGCACAGCTGCATGCCATTCCCTTGGGCTTTGCTACTGGTCACCCACAAGGAAAAAGAAAAAATATGTACCCTTCTATTTTTTTCCTTTATTTCCTAATAATCTGAATTGATTTCTCTCTACAGTGTATTATATTCGATGGAAGTTACTGATTTCAAGATTTACACTAACAACACACAGAATGACCATCACACATACTTTCAGATTTCTAGGGCTCTGCAGATTGCACAACTTGGCCTAAAATACCTGGGAGGGGGAATAGGCTTGAGAAGGTTTCACTGAAAGTGATACACACAGAAATTGAAATTATATATCTGACAGTCTTCCCAGCAATGTGGGTACTCTCACCATTTACTAAATAGATATTTATAACTGACACACTAATGATTTAATTGAAAGGTTTTCTAAGCAAATCCTCTTTTAACAAAGAAAATTCAGTGGAATCTAGTAGGGAACTTGAACTTTATTTGTTTAATTTGCTTATATACACCACCCATGGGAATTAAGATGAAATCGTAAAATCAGAGAACTTCCAAGGGGGAAATTTCTTTGGAGAAGTGATTTTGTTGGCAATCTTCAGCACTAGCAGAATTTGGAGCTGCTCTGCAAATGGCAGTTGCTAATCAAGCAGGCATTCAAGGCAGACTGGATTTTTTAGTTCAACTTCCAGTGGACTTCCAGAAGCCATTCTGCAAACTGAAGTTTGTCTGCCCTTCCCCTCCATTCACAATGGAAAACCTAGAAGGAAAGTGCATCCTTTGAGTGAACCCCTGTTCCATGTGTCAGGCTGACACAGGAACATGTAATCTGCACATCTCCGCTGCACTGTGCTTCTAAATTTGAATCCTGAATGGGTCATGCAAAGTGAAACAACGTTTGAAGATTTACTGTAATCACATGCTGACATTTTCCCACATCACTAACCTATCACGTGATTTAGCAGGATTGTCAGCTCCTGCTTGAAAGAGGAGCAGGGCAGAAACAGCAAGGGTGTTGTAAGATGCCATGGGGCCTTCTGACAACACAGTGTGGGAAGCTTGTGCATTATTTGCTGCAGTCCCATATTTTTAAAAAAGTTCCTGAGGCTGTCATTTTGATATTACCAAAAAAAAGTAATTTACACTTTAAAAGACATCCAAATCCATAAATGTTAAAAGACAGTCTTTTTTTGAGCCTGAAAAATAAAAAGTTTTAGGCTTAGTTCACAAAATATTCACTGAGTCTCCAACTTTAAAGTGGAAAAGTAGAAATTAAGTTTTCTGGCAAAAATATGGTTTTTTACTATTCATAAGAACTTTTTTCTCTCTCCATTCATAAAACCAAAGCTACAGAGCACTTAAGAAGCTGGAATATTTTGCTAAAACATTATAGAGATATTTACTCTAATCCCCTTTTCTTTCCCTCTCTCTCTACATCCCTCACTTACACTCTCCATCTCTCTCACTCTGTATATCTTTCTGTTACAGAACCATATCTGTGACATGAAGCAGCTCTTCTGCTGCCAAGAAAGTGAGAGTAAAGGTAATAGGTGTCTTTTTCATGGAAAAAATCTAGTGCTATATTACATAGTTTCCTCCTCCAGCCCTAAATACCAAAACAAACCAGGGACAGTCAGAGAGTGGCATGAGAGAACTGAGCGTGAATGACTTTGGTGATACTGTGGTAGCTCTGGATCTCAGATTTTAAAAAAAAAGAAAGTAAAATCAAAATTTGCTTTCTCTTAGATTTGCTTTATATACTGAAAATATCAAACAGAGTTACTTTTGATTCTCATTTTGCATTTTGTTATCATTCATTAATTTTTCAGACAGTTTGAGGAGCTATGTTTACATTCTGGAATTGGCCCTCTCTTTCACAGTTGCACTGAAAACGTTGTAGTAGGAAGGCAGTTCTGTTGGTGTCCATGACACAGAGTGTGACAAAATTGCTTAGGTAGTAATGCAGTATATAACCTTTTAAAAAGGCTGAAAACATGTATTGACAAAAATGTAGATATTTAATGATCAATAACAGAGAAAGGAGATGAAAGCAATACATAGGGAAGATCATCCTAGCCAGCGTTTTTGGAGAGAAGAGGATTCATAATAGTTTTCTATAGTCCTTCCTGGTCACACACCTTTTGTGAATCCTCAGGCTGCAGGATAATTGCTCTCTTGGAAACATCATTTCGTTTTCCATTTTGAGCAGTTCACATAACCTTCTATCCAGCCTGGATATTTTTATAACCTTCCTGTGCTCGCTAACAAATTCATATCCATGCTTCCCAGGTGGAAAAATCTGGGTATTTTCTTTTCTAAGCCATGGTGTAAAATCTTATTCAAACCTCTTGCTTTCCTTCTTGACTAGGACACTTGGTCTCAAGTTTTGTCTTCATTTACCACCGTCCACCAGGAACCAGCAGAAAAGTTATTTTGGGAATGGTCACATTATTCTGTTTTGAGAGGTTTGTGTTCTTCTGCAGATGACTGCTCAGAAGGAAAAATTTAAAGTGTCATCGCAGGCTCAGGATCATCATAAGGCAGAGCTCAAAGCGAAGTAAAACACTCAGGCAGAATGCATAGGGATGGTTTTTTCAAAAGTGGAAATTTTAGCTGATGGTGACCCATTAAGAAAGAAAATTAAAAACATCATAACAGGAACAGATAGGGAAGTGGACATAAAAACTTTTGTGTTGTGGTACATACTGTAACATGCAGACTGTTTGATCCTTCTGCAGTCACACATACAGAGAAGAATGGTTACTTAGTGCAACAAGTAGTTGCTGTCAGCTCAAGTAGTACTGTCAGCTCAAGGGATTCACTGATGCAGGAGCTAATCTAACCAAGTAAAATGGCTAGATTCATTTAAAAACAAATGGAAAACCCCATATAATTTCATGATCATTAATAACATTTCCTAAGACTAACACAGTCTTGTGCTTTGGGATGCAAACTGATTACTGCAAGGCCAGGGAAACAATTTTCTTCTCTTCTTGCTTGGATGTATGCATTAATATTGTTTTGTTGATTCTTTAATCCCTCATTCCACTACTACAGTCAGGATACACAATTTGATGGACTTATGGTGTGATCCAATATGGAAAATCCTATATTATCATGTAATTAGAATTCATTTTTTAATTTTGTTCTCCTTTCTTACCTTCTAGTATGTTAGAATTCTCTTCTTTTTTACTCTTAATCCTCTCAATCCTCTTTTTCAACAACTCAACACTCCCTGAAACCTTTCTTTCCTGTTTCCTTCTTACCCCGTTGTAATTTCCCTGCTTTGTTCTCCCTTTCAGTTATCCTATTCTCTCCACATAATTCTTTCACTCTTATTTCGCCTTCTTTCTCTCTTCTGCTGGCCCGTGGGAAGGAGAAGGACAGGTCAGGCAAAGCACTGAAACTTTTAAACACATAATCAAGCTCATTTCCAATCCTAACATATTTCCCCCAGTTTTTTAGTTACTTACATTTCACTGGCTTTTTTTTTCTGTTGTTGTGATGAGCTCCAAGCAGATATTGTGTGCTAGTGCTTGATGTACAAGGAAAGTGAAGACTGTCTAAATTCTTTTCCTGGCTTTAACATGGGACTCTCTTCTGAGTGTTAGCAGTAACCTGGAAGCAGGATATTAATTCAGGATTTCTCTGTAAAAATCCTCCATCAGCACTGTCAGCTTCCTTCCTCTTTGCTGCACACCAACAACACTTAAATGACCATCATAGCATATGAAACTAGTTTCTACCTGTCTTTTATCCCAATTCCCCATTCAGCAGTTTGGGCTCTTCTTCTAGTGTGAATCTCCTTACACATTGGAGATAGAGGAGGGAGAGAGA
>NW_026087521.1:25203295-25205795 GCF_022539395.1 Myiozetetes cayanensis | reverse complement strand
ATATTTCATGTAAATGCCACTGGAACTTTGCATATTTTCTGAGGACTGAAAATATGTCAAGGGAGGGAAAACATCTTACATGTTTACCTAGTCTTATAAATCTCCTTTTAGGGGATGCTCTCAGAAGAATAATGATAATAATAATAATAATAAGAGCCAAAAAAAGTGTAAGAACAGTGCAAAGCTTTCCACAGTGCAGGAGGCTGTGTCACAGCTGTCTCACATATAGAATTGCCTGAGAGCTGGCAGGTGAGCTCTCCAGGCCACCTTGGAGGAGGTGATCAGGAGTGTGAACTCAAAACCAGACTACAGGCCAGGCTGAAGAGGACCAGCAGCCAGTAACGGGGTCAAGCCAGTGGGAAAAGCCATCTAATGTCCATCTAATGGTTCTGAACCATCAGAGGCACAACCACTGTGCTGGGAAGAAGGGTGAGCAACATCTTTCTACTCTGGCTGGGCATGACCATCTTCCCTCCATATGTTCTCACTCTGTTTCACCTTCATAAAGGCAGATCCATCTAATACACCTGAATTTCTAGCCCCAAAGAATCACCCCAATAACCAGCAATTCTATGAGAGTGCTGCAGAGATAGCAAAGGTTGATTTGCCAGAGTAGAGGGGGGGAAGTTCTGGTTTCTTCATGGCATCGCAGTGGAAGGGATTACATATGTCTTGGTGTGTTGATGGGAAGTGTTTCAGAGTTGTCAGCTGTAAATTTAATATTTTAATTTTTTGGTTTGGTTTGGTTTTCTTTGCCACTTGGTCAACTGAACATTGAAAAGAACAAAAATTCATGAGTATGCACATGTCCATGAATGTGAAGTTGTTTGATATATAAAATCAAATGTTGTGTTCCAGTTGGAACATCAGTTAATTGACTTAAAAAAACGTAGAACAAAAGTAATTTCCACTCCTTGGATCTTATTGTCGGCAATGTAGCAAAATTAAAGCACTAGAGCCACCTTCTGACTGCACTGAAATTGCTGCATCTGGATAATAGTGACAGCATTAATACGTTAAATGGAAAGGAGCTCCGTACCTATGTTTCAGTTCTTTGAATCACTACTGGAGTGGCGTGGCTCAATAAATGCTGCATTTTGATGTAAACAGAGGTGTTTTTTTTTTCTTTATTTGTGTGCAGCATTGCCACATCTGTAAACATTTCACATCAGTGTTTGCGGTTAGTTCCCTTCATCAGGTTATAAAAGGAAATACGATGGTACAAAATTCTACAGGACAAGTCCTGTATGGCACTTATTCCATTAGGGAACAAGTCTCAAATTCTCAAACCAAAACACAGGAACGACAGACAGAATAAGATTCAGTCCAGTTTTCTAAACAGGGAGAGAAAATACAAAGAAAACCTCTCAAACCTAAATATTTTGCCTGAAATTTTACCCCACAACTTTCTATGTATGCAGCAATTATAAACCCTAAATGAAATAAACAAAGACAGTTTTATAAATTTATTATCAATAATTTGATGTTATTGATGTTATTTTAAAAGGCAAATCAAATCTTGATGTTTTATACCCCCATAAAACTCCTCAGAAGTCAATAAAATTGAATGGGTACAGAGAAGAATTTAGCCCTATATATTTACTCCAATCTTAACCCTTCTGCTTACATTAAAGTCCTAGGAGGGAAAATACACACAAATAGATTCCTAAAGACCTTTTTTTCCTATATTTTGTATATGTAAATATTTGAATTGCTATTCTACACGTATTACCTACATAAAATACAGAACTCCGCAAAGGTACTCATCTGAGATATTGTAAAGTGAACTAGCCTCAGTGTTACAGAGTATTTGCTTGAATTAAGTACCTTTGAAATTCATTGTGAAATTATTCTGTTCAAAATATGTCAAGCTTCATAGCATATATTGTTTTGAGTGCATTCAGTATTATTATTGCAAATGCTTAAAAAATTTCAGTATTATATAAGTCACACTTAGGAATTGAGGCAGAATTTTATTTTGCCAAATTTACAGAAATATCTGGGGGGCTTGGTTATTGCCTCTTGAATTTTTTTCCACTTAGGAAATTGTTTTCAAGACTGTGAATTGCTTTAACTGAGCAGAGCTACATTCTTCAGGATTTTAATGTTAGCTTTCTTGGTACAGTTAATTACAGCATAAGAGTGATGAGAGTGAGAGAGACACTTTTTCTGAATGGAAGCAAGTTGCAGCACATTAAGCGCAGCATACTGTGTTATTTCAAAATGGGAAGGGAAAGGTTTTAAAAATAACTGTTAAAGGGGAAATTTTATTTCACTATTTGTTTTCTATGAACGATTCCCTATCCATTGCTAGTTTTGCCTTGGGAGTGTAAAAGAAAGATCAAAACCCACAAGTTTTCTAGATTGGGTGTCTGCAAAAGCTTTACTTTCATTTAATGAAAGTTTTTTTAGTACTACCAAGTAGGTGTACTAAGAGAGAGGAAAGAATATGATACCGTATTATTAATAAAAAATTGAACTGTTATGTTTGAGGAAATAA